>NW_026895896.1:0-101237 GCF_033153095.1 Gastrolobium bilobum | reverse complement strand
TCTGCCTCCGCACTGGATCTGGCGACCACAGTTTGCTTCTTACTCTTCCAAGAGATCAAATTTCCTCCGAAGAGAACACAATACCCTGAGGTGGATCGTCTATCTGAAGGAGAACCTGCCCAGTCAGCATCTGAATAACTAGAGATCTCTGAACTCCCTTTATTCCTCTTCTTGGCGCCTTTTTAATATATCGGAGAATTCTAATAACTGCATCCCAATGGGAGTCACAGGGAGAATCAAGAAATTGACTTGCAACACTCACTGGGAAGGAGATATCTGGCCTTGTCACAATAAGATAATTCAATTTTTCAACTAGTCGGCGGTAGCGACTAGGATCTGGCAGTGGCTCCCCCTGTCCTGGTAATAACTTAACATTGGGGTCCATAGGTGTATCAATGGGTTTACAGCCTAACATGCTAGTCTCATCTAGGATATCCAGTGCATACTTCCTCTGACAGATGGAAATGTCCCGCCTAGACTGTGCAACTTCGATCCCCAAGAAATATCGAAGTCTGCCAAGATCTTTGGTCTGAAATTGATTGAATAAATTCTCTTTCAACTGATCAATCTCGGTCTGATCACTGCCTGTAATGATAATGTCATCAACATAGACTAGGAGATAAACGCACTGGCCAGAAGAGCTATGTCGGTAAAAGACAGAATGATCGGCTTTGCTTCTGATTAAGCCAAAGGATTCAACAACTGAACTAAAGCGGCTAAACCAAGCCCGAGGAGATTGCTTCAGGCCATATAAAGATTTCTGAAGTTTACATATCATTCCAGAACTCTCCCCCTGAGCAACAAAACCTGGTGGTTGCTCCATATAAACTTCCTCCTGCAAGTCACCATGTAGAAAAGCATTCTTAATATCAAGTTGGAGAAGAGGCCAGTGATGAATGGCGGCAAGGGCAAGAAACAGGCGAACATAAGCCATCTTAGCAACAAGAGAAAAGGTATCCCCATAATCAAGACCAAAGATCTGTGTGTATCCCTTGGCCACTAAGCGAGCTTTAAGGCGATCAACAGTTCCATCAGGACCAACTTTAACTGTGAACACCCATCGACAACCAACAACAGACTTCCCGGGAGGAGCACGAACAAGATCCCAAGTGCCATTGAAGTGAAGTGCCTGCATTTCATCAAGCATCGCCTGGCGCCACCCTGGATGAGATAGTGCTTCACCTGTGGTTTTAGGGATGGAAACAAAAAAGAGACTAGAAACAAAAGTAAAATGTTGTGAAGAAAGTCTGTCATAACTCAAGAAAGAATAAATGGGATGAGGATTTCGAGTGGATCGAATACCTTTCCGAAGGGCAATGGGAGGAGTCTCTGATGGAGGATCCGGAGGAGAAGAGCCGACGGGAAAGGGCGATGAGTCATCAAGAGGCAAAGTCGGAGGAGGTGCATGCTGACGACGCTGGTATGTGAGGAGAGGACGATCTGCAGGTATAGAGGTAATTGGTTGCTCCTCTGGAATAGGGTCACCTGCAGCTGGTAAAGACAAGTCAAGAAAAGGAACAGGAAGGACCTGATCAACTTGTGACACTGGAGACGGAGTAGAGTGAAAATGTTGTTGATAAAGGAAAGTGACATCAGCAGAAACGATATAACGCTTGAGATCAGGAGAATAGCAACGATACCCTTTTTGAAAATGGGTATACCCAAGGAAAATACATTTGAAGGCCTTGGATGTCAACTTGTCTTTACCTGGAGTAAGATCATGAACAAAACATGTACAACCAAAAATATGTAAAGGCAGAGGATAAGAAGGTGCTCCGGAAAACAAAATACTGTGGGGAACATCATTATTTAGCACAGAAGAGGGCATGCGGTTGATAAGGAAACATGAGGTGATAATAGCATCTGCCCAAAAACGGAGTGGGACGTTCATATGAATGAGAAGAGTACGTGCAGTTTCAACTAGATGTCTATTTTTACGTTCAGCGACTCCATTTTGTTGTGGAGTATGGGGACAAGTAGTCTGGTGTATCGTCCCATGTGTATCCAGAAATATAGAAAATTCAAGAGACACATACTCTTTTGCATTATCACTGCGCAAGATTTGAATAGAAGCATCAAATTGAGTTTTTATTTCTGCACAAAACTTTTGATAAATTGAAAATAACTCAGAACGATTTTTCATTAAATAAACCCAAGTGCAACGGGAGAAATCATCAATAAAGGTTACAAAATACTGAAAACCCAAAACTGACATAGTCCGACTCGGACCCCAAATATCAGAATGAACAATAGAAAAGGGAGCAGCAGCTCTCTTATTGACTCTACTAGCAAAGGAAGAGCGAGTATGCTTTCCCTGCTGACAAGACTGACAATTCAAAGACTTAAGACCTGACAAAAAAGGAACCATATGCTGAAGCTTCAAGAGACTTGGATGACCCAGACGGCTATGGAGAAGCTCAGGAGACTCTGTGAGAGAGCATGCAACTGGAGCAGAGGGTGCATGCAGATAGTAGAGACCTCGTGACTCACCGCCCGCTCCAATCGTCTTCCCCGTACCCGGATCCTGCATAGAAAAAAACTGTTTAGAAAAGGTGATAGAGCAAGAAAGAGAATGGGTCAATTGAGTAACAGAAATTAAATTAAAAGGAATGCCAGGGATGTAATAAACAGAGGTTAAAGTCAAGAATGGAGTTGGTTTGGCTTGCCCAATGCCACGAGCAGGAGCTTTGGTGCCATCAGCAAGAGTAACAGAGGGAAGATTATTAGAAAAGGTAAGGGAAGTAAAAAGATCCTTATTACCACAAAGATGATCAGTAGCACCTGAGTCTATTATCCAGGGTCCAAGAGACGATTGAGAAAAACAAGCAACATGATTACCAGTATCTGGAGCAGGTGACTGAGAAGAACTCTTCTGGAGAAGGGCCTCATAGTCTGCAGCGGAAATAGTCACTGATCTGGTAGAGGGCGGCACAACATCTGTTTGAGCAAAGTTCATATGTGGTGGCTTCAAGTGAGGGTACTTTCTATAACAACGTTCTTCAATGTGGCCCAGATTTTGGCAATAATTACACCGAGGCCTTTGTCCTCGGCCACCCTGTCCATACGACATCGTCGGTCCGCGCCCGCCTGGGCCATATGATGTCATGGGCCCGCGACCGCCTTGTCCGCGGCCACGACCACGACCGCGTCCACCATTATTCCAATTACCACGAGAGACTAAAGCAGCGGAATCAGACATGTGAGCAGTAGAGTCAGTAGCTGGCACGTGTGCGGGGGCCACCTTATCTTGAAGATTCAGAAGGCGCTGAAAGGTCTGGGATATGCTGGGAATCTCAGTACTGGTTAGAATGTTCTCACGAACACTTTCTAATCCGTCAGGGAGACCAGAGAGAGTCACAACCGTAAAGAGACGCTCCACTTGCGTCCTGTACACTGTAGCATCCGCAGCATGAGGTAACATAGCCAAAAATTCCTGCATCAAAGAACGAATCTTACCAACATAAACTTCCATACGAGCTTCGGGTGATTTGCGCAAATCCATCATCTGGGAGACAATGGAATAAAGTTGCTGAATATCATTGGTGTAGAGGTTTTTGGCTTCCATCCACACATCATAGCAGGTCTCAAAGGGAATGAAAATATTGAGAAGAGATGAATCAATGGATTGCCAAAGAATACTGAGGAGCTGAGCATCAACTTTCTCCCATTCAGTCATCTGATCTTTGGAAATATCAGTCTTCTTAGTGGTGAGATGTTTGTCATGGCCTTGACCGGTAAACCAGATCTTAACGGAGGTAGACCAGGTCTTGTAAGTGGCAGATCCGGTCAATTTCAGAGTTGTGATATATGGAATAGCACTTGAAATGATGCCGGAAGAATGTTTACTGGTTCCTTCCATCAGAAACAGCGATCAGACAACCAAAAACTGTAAAAATCATGCGAAAAAGGAACAAAGTAGCGACTTTTGCACTGAAAATCCTCGAACGGAAGAGACCCACAACGAACGGGCACCGGATCTGGAAGGAGGTGGCAGAGGCGAGCCTGTCTGCCTTGGTTTGACCGGAAAAGGTGGCCAGAACAGTGCCCACGCGCCGGAGAGAGGTGGCGCGTGAGGCCCACGCGCAGACAACTGTGGTGGCGCGTGGAGGCGCGTGCGGCGGCCGTTTGGGACGGGTCTTGGACAGAAATGGTCGTCGGCGTGAGGGGATCCTGATCGCGTGGTTTCTCGCCGGAAAGGTGGCTGGAACAGTGATGAACAGTGACAGAATAGTGTTTCTGGCGATGTGAATAGTGTTTTCCGGTCAAATAATGAAGGAGGATGACGATCTGAGATCGAAAAAGGGTCTAACAATGTTCGGAGGGTTGAAAAAGGTTGCCGGTATGATGCACGGCGGTAAAAAGGTTTGCCGGTATGATGCATGGCAGTAAAAAGAAAGGAAAAGATATATATGCGGAAGCAGAACCCTCAGATCGAGAGCTCTGATACCAAATTGAATCTGAAATATATTGTATATTCAAGTATATAAGTCTGTAGGCTCTCTATTTATAGAGACTAAAAGACCTAATGTGATGACCTAATGGGTCAAGCCCACAATCTAGACTATTCTAGACTATTCTAATAATAATAAATTAATATTATTTCTAACAGTACACTTGCTGGTACGTAATGTAAGAGGAAATTTTTTCTGTCAGCAAGCAAATTATTGTATTTTAAAAGATCTGGATGTAGATTTTAAGGTCTGTTTGAAAATTGAAATTAATAAATGCATTGATCCTATATATCTATTAGAGCATCAACCAGTCATAAAGTTCATTGGATGGGTGAATCAACTTGTAATGATTATTAGGAAGCGCAAAACTTAACCAATCTTCTGCGAAGGTTCTACTTATCAGTTCGAGGTAATACTTGATATATGTTCGGTGGGTTTAGTGTGTATCATTCAAAAGGACGCAAAAGGACACAAGTTGTGTTCTTTTAGTGATTTACACAGAGTACGACCGGTCGTACTCTGCGTAATTCTGAAAAGTTACTATTTTTCACTTTACACGTCAGCGATGTGACTGGAGAGAAAAAAAAAAGCAACTTTTCAATTTTATACAAAGTACAATCGGTCGTACTTTGTGTAAAACACCTAAAATGACTCAAGCTTGTGTCAATTAAAAGGATACTTCTTTTTCCCATATTCAGTTCGTTTGAATGATGCTTTGTTTTGTCACCGACTCTAGCAGTTTCTTGATTATGTATAACCTGATATGGCAGTCTTTATGCTTACGGATTGCCAAAACAGGATCTATTGGTATGCATAAGTTTTGGTCCTTGAAAAAGTTGACTTTTTCACCAGCACTCGCTTGTTACAGATTTCAAATTCCGCAGAATCCCTTATATAATTGTGCGCTTGATAGTTCTTAATCTGCCGAATTGGCCCACCAATTAGCCGTTCCTTTAATTTATCAATATTGATTTGTTTTAGGAGCACCTCAAATCCAAGCATCAGGATTCTAAACACAAGTTCTCTGAGTTGGGGTGCAACATGCTTAGTGACATACCAATAGCTTTCCTAGAGCAAGCCTCCACCTATCTCTTTTTCCTTTTTCTTGATTGGCTAATGTGTGTTGATATATAAGTTTGAGCAGTGCCCTAGTTACGCAAAAGATAATTGATATATATATATATTTGTTATATTTGTTGGAGACAACATGAGAAGTACAAATTGTACAATGTAAGTAAAAGAAACAAACGGTGATGTGTGCCCCATCAACATGTGCACTGACCCATGAGAAAACTGTTAAAGTAGTCACGTGGGCGGGGATTGATATTATCCAAAACTTCGCTTTGCTGGAACTTTACGTCTTGTATGGTAGTTTTTAATGATTACGGTGTCAATTGTTAAAACGCTACAATGAGCAACGAACAAGCAAAACTGGTGGATTTGAACAGTGTGAAATTGGATCAGAATCATCAAATATTCGTATTTATCTGGCTGGAAGAAGTCTTAACAAACTGAGATTTAAGAACCTCCAGCACAAAATCACAATTAGATCACTGTATGTATCTTTTTTTTATTTATTTTTTTCAATACTAGATGATTTTGCTTATTTATTCTCTGCGCAGGTATCTACTGACAATTCCACTAGTGTTTTTTTTTATTCTATTGTCACCAATGCTAAAATTAATATTGTATCAAAATTTGCTAGCTAGTGATTTTAATGTTTGAATATGGCTAACATCTATGTTGTACCGACACACAGGACACGGGATACGACACGACATGATATTTTGACACGTTAATTTTAAAAAATGTTAAATTTGGACACGTTAGGTCATGTTTTGATATTATAATATTTTTAATTTATATAGTATATATTATATTTAATATTCAATAATTTAACAATAAAATAAAGCTAAACTTATAATACCCATCAATTTTGCAAAGAAATATAAGATACCCCAAATATTTATATTAAACTCAATAAAATAGTAATGGTGATATAACAAATCTAATAGTTGGAACTCAAAATGCAACACTTGAACCTTTTTTGAGTCTTTGCAACAAGTATTTGAGTGTCGGAAAGTGTCGGAGTGTCGGTGAGTGTCAGAAAGTGTCGGACATGACACATCAGAAATTTTGAAGTGTCGGTGATTCATAAGTGTCGGTGATTCATAGGCTAACATTAGTCAAGTATTTACTTCCACTAATTAAGATTAACCACTGTTAGGTGATGTTACAATATTAATTAACAATGCAAAAGTTGGCCGTTATTGTTTGTTAGAATATTAGATATGATATGATTAGATATGATTAGATATGATTGGATTCCGTCTTATCCGTAAATATTCTGACTGTATTCTGACTGTATTAGGATTAGGTTTGGGTTAGGTTTGGGCCTTTCACTTAAGCCCATTAGGGTCTCTATATATTGTAACTCTCTGACACAGATCAATACACAACATATTATTCTTCTATTATTTTATATTCAAGTTGGTATCAGAGCTCTTTCGTTCTGGGAACCCTCGCTTCCGCTTAGAAACCTTGTTTTTTTGCTTTAAAACCTAAGCCCACTGCTTAGGAGTCCTCTTTCTTGCCGTGCGTCCTTCCGGCAAGCCTTCTAGGGCTGTAAACAGCCTCTGAGTGATTTTTCCAAACGCGTCAGCACCTCCGACGGCCACCGGAACCACCGCCCGCCGTCAGAATCGCTATTCAGGCAACCGGAGACTTTTTTCGGCGACTTTTCCGACCAAACTTCACTCGATCAGGACCCTCTCTTCCCGGCGACCAGGTCTGTGGTGGTCCGGTCAGCAACGCATCTCCCACGCGCCGTCACGCGCCACCTGTCTTCTCTGCGCGTGGGCTTCACGCGCCACCTTCTGCCGGCGCGTGAGCACTATTCCGGCGGCTTTTTCCGGCCGATCTTGGACAGAGAAGCTCTCCTTCTCCTCCCCTTTCTGGATCTGTGATTGTTTCTCTGTGGGTCTGACCTTAGACGCGTGGTTCTTCTTGATTGGATATTGTTTGCCTTCGTTTACGGCTTTTATATTTTATCTTTAAATGGCAGCAGCATCTCCTAATGTCAAGTTATTTCCCGGACAGGGGGAGCCGTTATCTGATCCTGGACGTTGTCGGAGGCTAATTGGGAAGCTCAACTATCTTACTGTGACTAGGCCAAATATTTCTTTCGTTGTTAGTACGGCTAGTGAGTTTCTTGATTCCCCTTGTGATTCACATTGGGATGCTGCTGTGAGGATCCTCCGATACATCAAAGGAGCACCAGGAAAAGGTTTGTTGTATTCAGATCAGGGAAATACATAAATTTGTGGTTATTCAGATGCTGATTGGGCAGGATCACCCTCGGACAGGCGCTCTACTTCTGGCTATTGTGTCTTCTTTGGAGGAAACTTAATTTCGTGGAAGAGCAAGAAACAACCTGTTGTTGCTCGATCTAGTGCAGAAGCTGAGTATCGTGCAATGGCAAATGCTACCTGTGAGTTAGTCTGGTTAAAGCAGTTGATTCAGGAGCTTCATCTTTGTGAACAGAAACAACCCATGACACTCATCTGTGATAATCAAGCTGCGCTACATATATCCTCTAATCTTGTCTTTCATGAGAGGACCAAACATATAGAGATTGATTGTCACTTCATTCGAGAAAAGATTCAGTCAGGAGAAATCAAGACTGCTTTCGTCAACTCCTCTGATCAACTAGCGGATGTTTTCATTAAAGCTCTTAGAGGTCCTCGGGTTGAATACATTTGTAACAAGCTTGGTGCTCATAATATATACGCACCAGCTTGAGGGGGAGTGTTAGAATATTAGATATGATATGATTAGATATGATTGGATTCCGTCTTATCCGTAAATATTCTGACTGTATTAGGATTAGGTTTGGGCCTTTCACTTAAGCTCATTAAGGTCTCTATATATTGTAACTCTCTGACACAGATCAATACACAACATATTATTCTTCTATTATTTTATATTCAAGTGTTTAATTACCCTTCTATACAATGCACTGTGCTTTCTAAATTCTTACCGTCTAGATTGAATCAGATTTTGACGGCTCAACTAACAAATGCTACGTACGGTGAGTGAACTTTTTTT
This sequence comes from Gastrolobium bilobum, assembly GCF_033153095.1. Classification (NCBI taxonomy): domain Eukaryota; kingdom Viridiplantae; phylum Streptophyta; class Magnoliopsida; order Fabales; family Fabaceae; genus Gastrolobium; species Gastrolobium bilobum. The sequence continues at coordinate 92,679 of NW_026895896.1, read as the reverse complement.
TTTTTTTGAAATATTTCAATCGGTTCATTGTTTTGCAATTGTAAATAAATTTTTGGGCAGGACATAAATAATATTGAGCAAGCAATGGGTGATTCTTTGGGTGACCAAATTGCTCTTGGTTGGTTCCATGAATGAGATTAAAATCCTTGAGGCTGTTGTTAAGAAATCAATCTCTTCTCCTTGTTTTATATGGAAAATGTTTGGAATTAAAACTTTGTACACTAGTTAGCCTACCACTTCTACGCCCATATTACATAAAAATAATACTTGTGATTTATTTTATTATTTTTTATCTATCACCACCATTAAATGTTGATGTTAGATACATAATTAAGTATTTTAGAAAACAAAAGCAACGCTCTGGGGTGTAAGGAAAGGGAAATAGGTGGCAATAATGGTCAAAAAGAAGATTAAAAGGCATGACATGTAAAAATAAAAGGGAAAATGGGAAAGGAAATAATGATGAGATGTAAGGAAGAGTCTAACAAAATTGGAGTGGACTATTAAAAAGATCAGCGCAAGAGTGACGAGAAGGAAAGTAATTATGATAATAGTGGTTTTGGGTGTGGGACATTCCCTCGGTCCTTTATTGAGCGATATTTGACTCTGTGTTTGTCTTTTCTGAAAATTTTCTTATTTATTTGTGATGTGTATGTAATTCATATATTTAATGCATTTTTGCATAAGTCAGTATTGATCAGATGATTCAGATAGATATTTATCATGAACTGTTTAGCTTCCTTTAGAAGAAATTTCTGGTTAAAAGGTTAGCTATCTAAAATCTAGCATCTTTTTTTTTCTAAAAATGTTCTAGCTAATTTAGCTGCTGCTATTGTTGAGAAAAGTGGTAGGTTAGCTATCTAAAGTCTAGCATCTTTTTTTCCCAAAATTGTTCTAGCTAATCTAGCTAATGCTATTGTTGAGAAAAGTGGTTTTGTGCAAACTAAGAATCTAGGTAGATACCTCTTAAGCATGTGAGAGATAACAAATTGCGTTCTGGAGATATTAGGGACAGAGTCAATAATAGGCTGCAAGATTGGAAAAAGTAGTGTTTGTATATGGCTAGTAAAGTCATCATAGCCAAGTTTGTTATCTCGGTCATGCCTATGTTCTATATGCAAAATAGCCTTCTTCTAGTTGGTATATGCGATGAAATTAAAAAAGTTCAGAGGAATTTCATCTGGGGGGATTCAGTCTCTCAAAGAAGACACCATTTAATAGCTTAGGAGCATCATAACCTTCCAAAGAACCTTGGAAGTTTGGGCATCATCAAGTTAAGAAAACAGACTGAAGCGTCTTTGCATAAATATGTCTGGTGCCTAATTCATTTTCCTTCCCATCTTTGGTCCCAAGTCCTTTCAGCTAAGTATGGCAGAAATAGAGACCTTTCGAAAGAAATGATAAGTAAACCTTATGATTTACATTTTTGGAGAGGCTTGTGTAAAATCTGGCTTGATATCATAAGAAATATCGTTTGGCAGATTGGTGACAGACAAAAAATCAGTTTCTAGAAAAATAATTGGACAGCTGATAACTCATATTTTATTACACTTATTTGTTACTCTTGATTAGTATTTTTAGGATTTATTTGAATAAAATAATGATGTTTTGAGTTAATCTTTATTTTTAGTTTTTGATTGGTTTTAATTTATTTTCGTCAGAATTTTTCAGCTTTACGTTACTTCTGTATTTTGGCCATATCTCGGTCCACAGTTGTCGGATTGACTCCGTTCTTGTTGGGTTTTTCAGATAACACGGAGGGCTACAATTATTATGAAGAGTTCTAAGCCAAATTCGGAATGGAAGCTAGTCGATTTCTTACGCCAAGTCGGACGCGTTTTGCTGAAGTTTTATTTTATTATTGGACTTGTAATTTAAATTAAAACTCAGTTACTTAAGTGGCCCAAAGCCAAGTTTTAGTTTTATTTTATTTTATTTATTTTATTTCGTATTTTAGACAAATGGGCCGATCAGAACTGAACCCTAACTCGCTTTGGGTAGGGGTATATGACGGCAGAGTAGGAAATATTTTAGGGATTCTGAATTTTCGTATTTTGGGATCAAAGCACTTTCTCTGGAGCGTTCTTCGCGTTCTTCATCTTTTTCTTCTTATTCTTCTTTTTATTTTATTTTAATCATGTTTACCTTAGCCATGCGAGGCTAAGAACCTTTTAATCAACCTAAGGGTAACGGATTCCATGGATTAGTCTTGAGGGTCTGCGCTTTATTTTAAATCAGTTTCGTTTCCTTTCCCAACTCAGATTGATATCGTGCGATCGTGGATATTCAATCTGAGGTTCGCGATTGCGATTATGGAAAGAGATTAATCATCAGATTTGATGGTTAGATTAATTGACCCTATGACCTTAAATCAAACGGGTTGATACTCTGCGATTGTATGCGTAGAAGCACCGTATTTGATCAAATGTTAAGCGATCGCGTAGAGGAGGTTGTCAATTGGAAATAAGGATTCTGATTCGATTGACGATCAATCATGATTCTGATATCTTTTTATCCGAGGAAAGACGTTCATGGAATCCTAACCTTAGGTTGGTTAATTTTTAATTACGAATTTTTATTCCAAATTTATATTCTGCCTTTTTAATTATTCAATCAAAATCCAAAACCCCCCTTTTAATTTTCTGTCATCATAAGCGATTTTTACCAAAACAATTTCCTTGAGAGACGACTTAGGGTTTCCACTTTACTACAAATTTTCTGAACCCTAATAAAAAAATAATTTTTAATTTGCGCGAGTTCTGTAGCTCGTGTCAAATTTGGCGCCGTTGCCGGGGAAATTGCATCGGTCAAAATCGTTTTCTGAATTTGATTATCTTCTTTTTCTTTAATTTTTCGTTTCTGTTTCTAAAAAAAAAAAATCTTAAAAAAAAAAATTTACGCATCTGTCTTGTTTCTGCGTTTGCACTCGTTTGTGTTTCTGATTCCGATTTCTGCACCTTTGATTCTGCATCGGAATTTGATTCTGCACACGCGTCTTTTCTTAGTTTTTGCGTTTTCTGCATTACGGTTTACGTTTTGGGTAGTTTTGGGCAAATTTGGGGAAATCAGTAAAACTTCTGTTTGAGAGATTGACTTCAAGAGTTCTATTCCGAAATGAATTTGACCTTCTGAGCATAAATCATGCCCTAAAAGGGCATGAGGTGGCCCTTATTTTTGCCAAATTATATCGTTTACTAACCCGTTTTGGTGTTTCTTTGTCGTTTCAGGACGTGTCAGGTATTTCTGGATTTGTTCGACTTACTTTGATCGATCTGAAAATTGGTGACCTGAAGAAGACGATCATCCTTGTCAAAAGTTGTGGGGCTATCAGACCCTAGTTTCGCCGAATTCGTTCGTTTACTATTTTATTTTATTTTTTTGAAAAAATTTTATTTGATTTTTGAGTCTGTAAGGTCATTTAGAGTTTAGGAGAGTTGGTCTCATAGCATTCTGAGGTCATTTGGTATTTTTCGTAGATTTATTTTTGCTTTTGTTTGCTATTTTCGGAAATTTTTTGTGACCTATCGTATGTTTTGTGATTTTACTGCTGTATGCCTTTACCTATGATACATGACTAGGAGTACCACCAGTGTTGATGATTTATATGCATATGACCCTGAGATAGAGAGATCATTGTGTGCTGCTAGTAGAGCTCGTAGGTTGACTTACAGTAGAGCTGTTCCTGAGCATACCTTAGAGTCTGAGTCTACTGAGTCCGAGTCTGTTGAGTCTGTTTGTTCGAGTCCTTTACATAGTGTTTATTCGTTTGGTAGTTTTTTTGATTCTGAAATCATGGGTGATAGAACACTTAAGCAATTGGCTGCTCCTAATGTTGATAATGAGCAGCCCTGTGTATTTGTTATGCTAATCCTGTTGTACCTTTTGAGCTTAAGTCTGGACTGATACACTTGTTTTCCAAGTTTCATGGTCTTGCAGGTGAGGATCCTCACAAACATCTGAAGGAATTTCATATAGTCTGCAGCACTATGAAGCCAACTGGGGTAGATGAGGAGCAAATCAAGCTGCGTGCTTTTCCTTTCTCTCTGGACAGTGGAGCTAAGGACTGCATGTACTACTTGCCACCTTCCTCCATTGTAAGCTGGAATGATATGTCAAGATTGTTTCTGGAGAAATTCTTCCCTTCATCCAGGGCCACCACAATCAGAAAGGAGATCAGTGGCATAAGGCAGGCTAATGGGGAGAACATGCATGAGTATTGGGAGTGGTTTAAAAGGCTTTGTGCAAGCTGTCCACATCATCAGATTCCAGACAATCTCCTGATTGTTTACTTCTATGAAGGGTTGCTGCCTATGGATAGGAACCTTTTAGATGCAGCTAGTGGAGGAGTCTTGGGAAATAAAACACCTGATGAGGCAAAAGAGTTGATTGCTGAGATAGCGGCTAATGCTCAACAATTTGGCACTACAGCAAACAGCAGTGCAGTATTCCAAGTGCAAGCTCCTCCAATGCAAAATCCAATAGTGGCAGCAACAGAAGCATCAAGCACAAATAACCAGTGAATGGAGAGCAGACTTGATGAGTTGGCATCAATGGTGAGGCAGTTGGCAGTGACACAGACTGTGCAACCTTCTGCTCAACAGATAAGCAACATGTGTGGCATCTGTTATGATCCTTTTCACCCCACAGATGCTTGTCCTTCTCTATAAGACAGTGGTTTCCAAGTTGATCAGTCTGTTGTTGCAGTTTTTCCTGTAAAGCCACAATACCAGCAGATGCAGCAGCAGCAGCAAAACAATCCTTTCTCTAATACATATAATCTTGGCTGGAAAAATCATCCAAATCTCAATTGGAATCAGAACCAGCAAAGTGCACATTCCAGCAGAGGCAGCAGTTTACACCTTCACAGTATAGGCAAAATTTTCAACAATTAGCACCTCCACAGCCAATGCAGCAGCAGCCACCAATGCAGCAGCAAGCCAGTAGCAATGGTCCTTCTTTGGAGGATTTAGTGAAGCAAATGGCAACTAACAATCTGCAGTTCCAACAAAGAACTGAGTCTTCCATCCAGAATCTGCAAACACAGATTGGCCAACTTGCAACATCAATGAGTCAGAATCAACAAGCAAGTGGTAGCTCCCTTCCATCACAGACAGTTCCAAATCCAAAGGGAACCGGCAATGTTAGTGCCATCTCTCTGCGGTCTGGCAAGCAACTGGAGGAACCAAACCAATCTGCTGTTGAGTCATCTCAAGGAGGTGACACTGGTTCAAGGAAGCAGAATACTGATACTTCTGATGTCCACATCCTGTTACCTTTTCCTCAAAGAGCCACTCAGTCTAAAAAGCAAGCAGCAAAAGCTCAAGATAAAGAAATTCTTGACACCTTCAGAAAAGTAGAGGTCAATATCCCACTCTTGGATGCGATTCAGCAAATTCCAAGATTTGCTATGTTTCTGAAGGAGTTGTGCACCAACAAGAGGAGGCTGAAAGGAGATGAACGAGTCAGCGTCAGCCAGAATGTGTCAGCACTCATCCAGCCCATGCCTAAGAAGTGCCAAGATCCAGGGACATTTATTATCCCTTGCATTATTGGAAATTTTATTTTTCATGATTGTATGTTAGACTTAGGAGCATCCATTAATGTTATGCCTGAATGTGTGTATAAGTCTCTTGGTCTTGGTCCCTTGCGTGCTACTGGTATTGTTGTTCAGTTAGCCAACAATAGTGTTCATCCTTCTGGTGTAGTTGAAGATATATTAGTTAGGGTGAACAATCTGATTTTTCCTGCTGATTTCTATGTCTTAGGGATGGAGGGTGAGATTCCTAGTAGTACAATTATACTTGGTAGACCTTTCATGAAAACTGCTAGGACTAAGATAGATGTGCATGCTGGTACTCTTTCAATGGAATTTGGTGATAGCATGGTAAATTTTAATATCTTTGATGCCATGAAATTTCCTAGGGAAGAGCATTCGATTTTCTGTATGGATGTAATTGATGAAATGATTGATGATATATCTGCTGGCTTAACTGCTGAATTTCCAGAATTATCATCATTCCTTGATTCTGATTTGTCATGTGGTTGTACCGATAGTAGTAATTGTACTATTTGTGCTGAGATAGCGGTGTGCTGTTCTGATGTTAATCATGCATTGAATGATGATTTGCACAGTGGTTCTGCATTGAAGTTGAATTTTGAATTTCCTGTTGAAATTATTGATGATTCTTTTTCTGAGAATTTGATTGCAGACATAGATGTTAATGTGTTTTCTGTAGAACCTGCACCCGCTAGACTTCTCCCATCCACTGAGCAGCCACCTAAGTTGGAACTAAAGGTTCTGCCTGACCATCTGAAGTATTCATATCTGGAGGAAAATGAACAATTACATGTGATAGTGGCCAAGAACCTTATACCTGAGCAGGAGGAAAAGCTTTTGACATTGCTGAAAGAAAGTAAGAAGGCAATTGGATGGACTTTAGCAGATAATGTGGAAATCAGCCCTTCCATGTGCATGCACCGCATTTTGCTTGAAGAAAGTGTTAAACCAGTGAGGAAGAAATCAAGCTACTTGATGCTGTTTATTCTCCATAGGGAGTTCAGGGAGTTCTCTTCCCTCTTTTTCTTTTCTTTCTGTTATTTGCATTTTTATTTTTCTTTTCCTTTCTTTCTTTTAGTTTTTGACTTTCATAGGTAGATTTTTCTCTTCTTTCTGGTAATTAGTGAGTTATACATGGATTATACTTAAATCACAGGGTTTGATAGAAATTTCTGTTTAGGCTTTGTTCTTGATTCTTGGATTGCATTACTTGTTATTTGATATTGTGCTGCCGATTGCATGATTTGGTATACCTTTGTGAGGTTTTGAGCCTGTATACATGGCATATCTTCTGGCCATGCTTTCTTTCTTGTGTGCTTCTTCTCTTGATCTTTGTTCTTTAGAACTTGCTCTGATTCTTTTTGAAACTGCATTTTTCACTTACATGCATGAATATGATTGAGACATTCATTTCTTTCTTTACCCACTTTAGCCAGATAGTCATCCCTTGCATTATTGTCCCTTGGTAAGCTCCTTTGAGCCTTTATATCCTTTATTTTTTTAGCCACATTACAAGCCTAAGTGAAAAACTAATTAATTTCACACCCTGGAGATTTACTGAGCATTGGTTTTACTGTAGTGTTTTGTTTAAGTGTGAGGGTTTGCCCGAGACGTGCAAAGTTTAAGTGTGGGGTAACCATCTGGATATTTTGTCTGTATTATACTTACTGAAAAAAAAAAAACAAAAAAAACAAAAAAAACGAAACAAAAAACAAAAAACAAAAAAAAAAACAAAAACAAAAAAAAAATTGTGTTTATTTCTATCTTTTCATTATATTTGTTTTATATTCTTAGTTTAGTTCTTAACTTTTGCTCTTTGTAAATTTCTGGGGTGTTTAGCTTTCTCTTCCATATTCATCCATACCTTTACCTCAGCCCCATTACAACCCTACATAAAGCCCTCTTGATTTGTGCATGCATGTGTTATTAGCAGTGGAGAAGTAGAACTCGAGCAAGCCTATGGTAGGATGATTTTCTTGAGTTGATTTGAGTGATATACTGAATTAACTGATACACTTGAGAGAAAAATTGAGAGCATCCTGTGAGGAACTATTTTTGTGTAGTTAGCAGTTGCAGTTGAAATTGACAGGTCTTGTGATTTGAGATTAAAGAATTTTTGTCTTGGTTTTATCTGTTCAAGACTTGTGATTTTTGTTATCTTTTGTACACTTGCTAATTATTAGAAATGATAGGTTGATCTTCACTCTTTTCTTATTTCTTTGCTTTCTTTTTCTATTCTAGATTTTGCCCAGGAGTGCAAAAAGATAAGTGTGGGGAATTTGATAACTCATATTTTATTACACTTATTCGTTACTCTTGATTAGTATTTTTAGGATTTATTTGAATAAAATGATGATGTTTTGAGTTAATTTACATTTTTAGTTTTTGATTGGGTTTAATTTATTTTCGTCAGAATTTTTCAGCTTTACGCTACTTCTGTATTTTGGCCATATCTCGGTCCACAGTTGTCGGATTGACTCCTTTCTTGTTGGGTTTTTCAGATAACACAGAGGGCTACAATTCTTTTGCAAGGTTCGAAGCCCAATTCAGACTGGAAACTGGTATATTTCTTACGCCAAGCCGGACGCGTTTTGCTGAAGTTTTATTTTATTTTTGGACTTGTAATTTAAATTAAAACTCATTTACTTAAGTGGCCCAAAGCCAAGTTTTAGTTTTATTTTATTTTATTTCGTATTTAAGACAGATGGACCGATCAGAACTGAACCCTAACCCGCTTTGGGTAGGGGTATATGACGGCAGAGTAGGAAATATTTTAGGGATTCTGAATTTTCGTATTTTAGGATCAAAGCACTTTCTCTGGAGCGTTCTTCGCGTTCTTCATCTTTTTCTTCTTCTTCTTTTTTTATTTTATTTTAATCATGTTTACATTAGCCATGCGAGGCTAAGAACCTTTTAATCAACCTAAGGGTAACGGATTCCATGGATTAGTCTTGAGGGTCTGCGCTTTATTTTAAATCAGTTTTGTTTCTCTTCCCAACTCAGATTGATAACGTGCGATCGTGGATATTCAATCTGAGGTTCGCAATTGAGATTATGGAAAGGGATTAATCATCAGATTTGATGGTTAGATTGATTGACCCTATGATCTTAAATCAAACGGGCTGATACTCTGCGATTGTATGAGTAGAAGCACCGTATTCGATCAAATGCTAAGCGATCGCTTAGAGAGGGTTGTCAATTAGAAATAAGGATTCTGATTCGATTGACGATCAATCACGATTCTGATATCTTTTTATCCGAGGAAAGACATCCATGGAACCCTAACCTTAGGTTGGTTAATTTTTAATTACGAATTTTTATTCCAAATTTATATTCTGCCTTTTTAATTATTCAATCAAAATCCAAAACCCCCCTTTTAATTTTCTGTCATCATAAGCGATTTTTACCAAAACAATTTCCTTGAGAGACGACTTAGGGTTTCCACTTTACTACAAATTTTCTGAACCCTAATAAAAAAATAATTTTTAATTTGTGCGAGTTCGACAGCTCGTGTCAACAGGCTTAGCCTCAAATCTCCTCTTTGTTGTAACTGTTCCCCCTAAACCCGAGGAATTAGATTATAAGATTGATCGTAGTGTATTTTTGTCTAATGGTGGCTAGAATGCTCAATATCTCAATAAGCACTTTGAACCTAATGTTGTCAATTCCATTCTTATTACTCCACTTCTTGAAGTAGAAGCTGGAGTGGACACTTTTGCTTGAAAAGATTGGAACACCAGACAATCTTTAGTGAAACTTGCCTATTGTAAATTGACGAACTTCACCAACCCCTTACCAAACAGTTGCTGGGACATAATATAGAAATGGAAAGGTCAAGAAAGGATAAAATTACTCATTTGAAAGATCAATCATCGTATACTTTTAACAAAGGATAGAAATGCTAAATGGAGAGGTACCTCTGATAGATGTCATTTTTGTCCTGATAAAGTAGAATATTGCTTACATGTGTTCAGAGATTGCCCAATGGTAAAGAACAGTTGGTTTCTGCCTTTCTTCCATTCCTTTCCCTTTGGTTTCTTCAATACTACTAGGCTGCTCTTTCGATTGGAGGGACTCTTTCTTTACAGTTTATAATATTATCTTGATCTAGAGAAATGGAGATATTCATGAGGAAGATTTCAGGAGGATTGATGTTGCGATCTATAAGAACCCGCATCGTTAATTAAGGTATTTAATTAATTAATTATGCAAAAATAGGAAATGATTCCATAATTGACCCTAATAATTATTTATGGGCTTAATAATCATAATAAGTGGGTTAGAATGCTGAAAGTCTCTTTTCGGAAGAAAAGTGCAGATACCGGTTCTGCTAGTCGGTATAAATGCGTACCGAAAAAGTATCCTGTAAAATTAAAGTAACTGCATGATAATTACTAGAATAATATGTAGGACTTGTAAAACGAGTTTCAAGTCCAAATAATGAGAACTGGTGCTAGAAACCGGTACTGGCTTTGAAAAACGCGTAGCGGGAAGGTGCTCAGAAAAATATAAGAAAAATATGTTAATTCTTAGAAAATTATGTAGTTTCATAAACCAAAGTTTGGGATTAAAATGCTAAGCGTAGCAATGAAAGTTAATACTGTGCGTTTATGTGTTAAATTACTATAAATAGGCACACTTGGCCCTAAACCCTAGGCACTCAGATTTGTCTACGTGACTTGGTGGCTGACTTGCACCTTATACACTGTTCCATTGCTGTCTTCTTCCTCTCGGAGAGCCTTGTGGCCTTTTCTCCTCATTTTTCTTGATTCTTCATCCTTGAGCTTGTTTACACTTGAGAGCATCCTTGTGGGAGTGAAAGGAGGGTCTTTTCTGAGGTTCCAACTACTGTGTTGAGCTGGTGAGGGGGCTGAGTTTGAGAGTTTGAGAGGAGTCATCTTGTTCTTGGTGTTTTGAAGCTTCAAGGAGCCTCCTTGTTGTGTAAAAGAACCACCTTGGTGCACCATTTTCGTGTGCAGTGAGAGACAGAATCTTGGAAGTGTCTAGTGAGCTCCAAGAGCATCTCCATTCTGAGTTTTGAGCCTTGGTATGTTGTACCAACCTTTAACTTGAGTTTTAAGGCTTAAAAATGATACCTTGATGCATCTAATGACTAAAAGATGATAACTTGTTGTTGGGTAATGTTGAACACGCCTAGAAATGCATGATTAGGTGTTTAAAATCGGTAAAAAGGGAACCTTTAAGGGATATCTTCACGAAAATGCAGAAACTGCATTCTGTCATGAAATATCCGGATATCTGCCCGTGGAATATCCGGATATTGGATATCCGGATATGTGATATCCAGATATGGGGTTTTGGGATATCTGGATATTGGATATCCGGATATGTGAATCTGTATATCCGGATATTGCATATCCGGATATGGAAAGTGAGATATCCGGATATTGCATATCCGGATATGGTCCCGAGGAATATCCGGATATCCTGGGATTTCGCATAACAGTAGTTGTGCTGTGTGTACAGTAGGCTATTGGGGGTTTGTGGACCCTAGATTGATGAAGTTGAACTTCTGTATTTTATGGACTAAGCCAGAATCATGGGATTAAGGGCTTGTGGCTTTGTTAGAAGCTTTAAGACTTGAAAACGTAATGAAAAGGCGTTGTCTTTAATTTGTATGCATGTGGTAAATGTTTATTGATTTATATTTGGTCCATATCAGATTGTGATCTGCTGTGATTGGACTTTGAGCTTGGGGTGGAAGATCCTTGAGTATGTAGAACATACAATAGGGTGAGGCTGTGGGTGAAGTGAAAGCGGTGTTCCTTGTACTACATGTAGGGAATAGACGTATTCCTACATTTCTCTGGCCAATAGATAGTGATTACACACATGCCATAGGTATTTGTTGCACTACATAGTTTTGGAACTGATAATGATATAAATGCTTTTTGAACTTATATTGCACATGTAAGTGAGCTTGGGGTGGAAGATCCTTGAGGACCCCTTGTCTTACTGAGATTTCTAGTTTAGAAATCTCACCCCACGTCTGGGGAATGCTTATTTCAGGGTCAGGTAATGTTGAGACCTCAGGCGGCAGGAGGCCGGAGCTGAGTTAGATTGCTGTTATATTATGCTGCCATGATTGGATGCTGGATTTGCATACTGTTTATGCTTATAGCTTCAGTTATGTTTATGGATTTTTACGTTGAGACTTGTTGTTTACTATGTTTATTTGGTGAGCATGGGGATTGTCCATGACACATAGTATTGTTATGTCTTGATTATGTCTTGAGTCTTTTGAAGAAGTAATAATGTATCAGGATATTGTCAGGATTACTTGATGTAATGTCGTGATTTAGATACACACTTTATTTATATATTGAGGTATTTTAGTAGATGTCTTATTGCAATTTACATACAGGCATTATTTTATGAAATTGATTAAGTAATCAAGTTGGTAATCGATAATGACGTCATAATTGAAAAGAAAAAGAATATTCTGCTTTTTTAATTAAGCACCGCTTAATACGATGTAATGTTAATATTCTGCGTATACACGGGGTGTTACATTTTATGGTATCAGAGCAACGGTTCAAGGGAAAAGCCTGTATGTATTGCAATGATTAGGATGTTTGGTTGTGTCTGTTTTGTGTGTTTGCTCCGTCGAGTATTATTATGATAATGCATATGTGACCACATTGTGTGGGCCTGATCAACTCATTATTTGTGTAACTTGTGCAGAGTCATGGTAAGACCCGGGAGAAACCGCCAGACTTCGGAGGATTGGGTTGATCCTGTCCTAGCTGCATTAGCTGAGATGCAGGCGGCTCGACTAGCCGACCAGGAGGCCATGAGAATGGCAAACCAGGGCATGCTGGACGCCTTCAGAGAGGCGAATAGGAAAGCCACTGAGGACGTGTTGGAGGCCAACCGTCTGGCGAACATGACGATGTTTAGAGTCATGTTGGAGGAGATGAGGAATGGCCCTGATGTTGGTCATGCTCCACCGCCACCACCTCCACCGCCACCACCACCACCACCTCCACCCAGTCTGCAGGATGACTCTCAGAGTCAGATGGGAGATGGCAGTCACCTTACGGGGGCTATGCAGACCGTCCCTGTTTTTGTTGAGGATCGTGATGAGATCGATCGCTGGCTGAATGCTTTCCGTAAGCATAAGCCACCTGCCTTTGATGGATCCTTTGATCCTGTTGCTGCGGCACGTTGGCTACAGGCGTTGGATAAGATATTTCGGGTCATGCAGTGCACAGATCCGCAGAATTTGATGTTCGCTACTTACATGCTGGAGGGCGATGCCCATGAGTGGTGGACAAACATTTCTCATGTCTACAAGATGCAGGGTCATGTGATGACTTGGCCTATGTTCGAGGATTTCTTCTTGGGTCAGTACTTTCCATATGACGCTCAGGAGAGGCAGCAGGGAGATTTTGACAGATTGGTTCAGGGCTCGTTGTCTGTGGACGAGTACCTGGCTAAGTTCAACCAGTTGGTGAAGTTTGCACACTTCAGGATGGCGAGGCCTACTCCTACATTTCTGGCTGCTAAGTTCCGCAGGGGACTTAGTGAGGATATTGCTGGTTACCTAGCTGGTTCTGCTTCTAGAGACTTTGGGACACTGGTTCAGCAGTGTCGTGATATTGAAGATTACTACAGCTCGAGTAAGGCCAAGAAGGCCAAGGTTGCTGAGGCGACGAAGGTTGCAGCTGGTAGTTCCACTTCTTGGCGAGACAGGAAGTTTGGGAACAAGGGAAAGGGTAAACAGTTGGCAGCTCGGCAGGCGCCGAGTCAGTTCAAGAGGACTTCTGCTCAGGGGAGTGCAGCGAGACCTCCTCATCCCAGGTGTTCGGGATGCGGGAAGACTCATTTTGGGCCGTGTTCTACCGGCCAGTTGATTTGCTTTCAGTGTGGCAAGGAGGGCCACTTCTCCAGAGACTGTCTGTCGACGACGGCGAGGGCTACTATAGTGCAGGCAGTGCCACTTCAGATGGTTCCCCTTCCACCTACTCTGGCACCGGTAGTGCCACCATCTTCTGGGAGAGTTTATACTCTGGATCATCAGCAGTCGGATCGAGCTCTGAACCTTGTCAGAGGTACTGTTACGATTGGTACATCAGCTGTTGATGTGTTGTTTGACTCTGGGGCTACGCATTCTTTTGTTGCTACCCTGATTGCTGTGGGGCTTGAGTTGCCCACTGATGTGCTTTCTCCACCGATGCGGGTGACCACCGCCACCGGAGAAAGATGTGATGCTACCACTGTTCATCGCGATGTGGCGTTTCAGTGGGATGGCCGTGAGTTCTCGGTAGATCTGATAGGGTTGCTGATGGCCAACTTGGAGGTTATTATGGGCATGGATTGGCTGTCCAGAAATTGTGTGATGATTGATTGTTGTGCCAAGCGTGTAGTGTTGTCCCCGTGTGATTCCACAGCCAGTTCCTCGCCGTACATTTCGTTGCTGCAGGCTAGGAGAGCCTTGAGAGCAGGGGCATTTGGTTATGTCATGTTGGGAGGTTTCGTGAGTGGTACACAGGAGGACATCACCGGCATTCCTGTGGTGAGGGAGTTCCTCGAGGTGTTTCCTGAGTTTCCGCCACAGAGGGAGATAGAGTTCTCCATAGATTTGTTGCCTGGTGTGGGGTCGATTTCTTTAGCTCCATACCGGATGTCGCCACCGGAGTTGGCAGAGCTGAAGAAGCATATTGAGGATCTTTCAGCGAAAGATTTCATTAGACCGAGTGTGTCTCCTTGGGGAGCACCGGTTATCTTTGTGAAGGAGAAGGACGGGACAATGCGATTGTGCACCGACTACAAGCATCTGAACAAGGTGAAAATCAAGAACAAGTATCCCCTTCCTCGGATTGATGATCTGTTGGATCAGCTCAGGGGTGCTTGTGTGTATTCCAAGATTGATCTCCGGTCCAGATACCATCAGATTCGGGTGAAGCCGGAGGATGTCCCGAAGACCGCATTTCGCTCGAGATATGGTCATTTTGAGTACTTGGTGATTCCGTTCGGTCTCACCAATGCACCTGCTGTGTTCATGGATTACATGAACCGGATTTTCCAGCCGTACCTGGATCAGTTTGTGATCGTCTTCATTGACGATATTTTGATTTACTCCAAGACGGAGGAGGAGCACGTGGGGCATTTGAGAACTGTTCTGCAAGTGCTGAAGGAGAAGAAGTTGTATGCGAAGCCTTCCAAGTGTGAATTCTGGCTCAAGTCTATGAAGTTTCTTGGGCATGTTATTTCTGTTGAGGGAGTTGCAGTAGATCCGAACAAGATTGAAGCCGTGCTGGATTGGGAGAGACCCAAGACAGTTACGGAAGTGAGGAGCTTTCTGGGTTTGGCAGGTTACTATCGGAGGTTCATCAAGGGATTCTCTACCATGGTTTTGCCATTGACTCGCCTTACTCGGAAGGAAACTCCATTTGTGTGGACTCACAAGTGCGAGGTCTATTTTCAGGAGTTGAAGGAGAGACTGACTACTGCTCCTGTGTTGGTCCTTCCTGATCCTGCGCTTGAGATTGAGCTTTACACCGACGCCTCCGGGAAGGGGCTAGGTTGTGTGTTAATGCAGTTAGGCAAAGTGATTGTCTATGCTTCGAGGCAGTTGAAACCTCATGAGGAGAACTACCCCACTCATGACTTGAAGTTGGCTGCTATTGTGTTTGCTTTCAAGATTTGGAGGCATTATCTTTTTGGTTTGAGGTTTGTGGTGTTCAGTGACCACAAGAGTTTGAAGTACCTGTTCGACCAGAAGAAGTTGAACATGAGGCAGAGGAGATGGATGGAGTTCATAAAGGACTACGACTTCGAGCTAAGGTATCATCCTGGCAAGGCCAATGTGGTAGCTGATGCTTTGAGTCGGAAATCCAGTAGTTCATCCAGTTTGTTACTTGGTAACTTCGATGTGGTTGAGAAGTTCCGCAACTTGACAGTGACCGCTCCGTGTGAGAGTGTACTTCTCGGGTTGGAAGCATCTGATGTTGTGAACGAGCTGTTAGAAAAGATTAAAGAGGCATAAGTTCAGAGAGAGTGTCTGGATTATGTGAAGAACCAAGATGGTGTGTCTTGGAATGATGATGGATTGCTTTTGTTTCAGCAGAGGATTGTGGTTCCTCGAGGCCCGTTGACAGAAGAGGTTATGGCAGAAGGCCATAAGGGTCAGTTTTCTATCCACCCTGGTGCTACTAAGATGTATCAAGACTTGAAGAAGAACTTCTGGTGGCCGGGCATGAAGAAAGATGTTGCTATCTTTGTGTCCAAGTGTTTGGTTTGCCAGAAGGTGAAGATTGAGCATCAGAGACCGTCTGGTGAACTTCAACCTCTTGAAGTACCACAGTGGAAGTGGGAAGGTATTTCCATGGACTTCGTGGTGGGATTGCCGAAGACTCAGGCGGGTTGTGACTCTATTTGGGTCATTGTGGATAGACTAACGAAGTCTGCCCATTTTCTTCCAATGAAGGTGAGCTTCACTACAGAGCAGTTGGCCAAGCTTTATGTCCACGAGATTGTGAGGCTTCACGGGGTGCCCGAGAGTATCATTAGTGATAGGGACCCGAAGTTCACATCTCGGTTCTGGGAGGCGCTGCAGGAGGCTTTTGTACGCAGTTGAGATTGAGTACCGCTATCACCCTCAGACTGATGGACAGACTGAGAGGACCATCCAGACCTTGGAGGACATGTTGCGAGCTTGCACGTTGGAGCAGGGCTCGGCATGGGATAGGTACCTTCCGTTGGTTGAGTTTTCTTACAACAACAGCTTTCATGCTAGCCTGGGCATAGCGCCCTACGAAGCACTGTATGGTAGGAGGAGTCAGACTCCTACTTGTGGGTCTGAGGTTGGGGACAAGGAGTTTTTTGGCTTGGACTTTGTCCAAGATACCACCTTGCAGATCCAGATGATCCGTGAAAAGTTGAAGCAGGCGCAGAATCGCTATAAGAGCTACTATGATGTCAAGCATCGTCCGCTAGAGTTCAGTGAGGGTGAGCACGTGTTTGTGAGACTTTCACCTGTCACCGGTGTAGGTCGGGCACTTGGAGTGAGGAAGCTGAGCCCGCGATATATTGGGCCATACCAGATCCTTGGTAGAGTAGGATCTGTTGCCTACCGGCTTGCCTTGCCTCCGAACCTGGCTAACATCCACGACGTGTTTCACGTGTCTCAGCTTCGGAAGTACATAGCAGATCCTTCGCACGTGGTGCAATCGGATAATGTGGAGGTTCGGAAGAACTTGAAGACTCCCGTCGGACCACTCAGAATTCTTGATCGTGGCGAGAAGCAGCTGAGGAGCAAGATCATTCCTATGGTCAAGGTGCAGTGGACCGGAAGAACTCCTGAGGAGTGTCCTTGGGAGCGTGAGGACGAGCTTCTCCGGCAGTACCCTGAGTTTCGACCAGGTATATTTCTGATTTTGAGGTCAAAATCCTAAAAAGGTGGGGTGAATGTAAGAACCCGCACCGTTAATTAAGGTATTTAATTAATTAATTATGCAAAAATAGGAAATGATTCCATAATTGACCCTAATAATTATTTATGAGGCTTAATAATCATAATAAGTGGGTTAGAATGCTGAAAGTCGCTTTTCGAAAGAAAAATGCAGTACCGGTTCTGCTAGTCGGTATAAATGCGTACCGAAAAAGTATCCCGGAAAATTAAAGTAAGTGCATGATAATTACTAGAATAATATGTAGGACTTGTAAAATGAGTTTCAAGTCCAAATAATGAGAACTGGTGCTAGAAACCGGTACTGGCTTTGAAAAGCGCGTACCGGGAAGGTGCTCAGAAAAATATAAGAAAAATATGTTAATTCTTAGAAAATTATGTAGTTTCATAATCCAAAGTTTGGGATTAAAATGCTAAGCGTAGCAATTAAAGTTAATATTGTGCGTTTATGTGTTAAATTACTATAAATAGGCACACTTGGCCCTAAACCCTAGGCACTCAGATTTGTCTACGTGACTTGGTGGCTGACTTGCACCTTATACACTGTTCCATTGTTGTCTTCTTCCTCTTGGAGAGCCTTGTGGCTTTTTCTCCTCATTTTTCTTGATTCTTCATCCTTGAGCTTGTTTACACTTGAGAGCATCCTTGTGGGAGTGAAAAGAGGGTCTTTTCTGAGGTTCCAACTACTGTGTTGAGCTGGTGAGGGGGCTGAGTTTGAGAGTTTGAGAGGAGTCATCTTGTTCTTGGTGTTTTGAAGCTTCAAGGAGCCTCCTTGTTGTGTAAAAGAACCACCTTGGTGCACCATTTTCGTGTGCAGTGAGAGACAGAATCTTGGAAGTGTCTAGTGAGCTCCAAGAGCATCTCCATTCTGAGTTTTGAGCCTTGGTATGTTATACCAACCTTTAACTTGAGTTTTAAGGCTTAAAAATGATACCTTGATGCATCTAATGACTAAAAGATGATAACTTGTTGTTGGGTAATGTTGAACACGCCTAGAAATGCATGATTAGGTGTTTAAAATCGGTAAAAAGGGAACCTTTAAGGGATATCTTCACGAAAATGGAGAAACTGCATTCTGTAGTGAAATATCCGGATATCTGCCCGTGGAATATCCGGATATTGGATATCCGGATATGATATCCGGATATGTGATATCCGGATATGGGGTTTTGGGATATCGGGATATTGGATATCCGGATATGTGAATCTGTATATCCGGATATTGCATATCCGGATATGGTCCCGAGGAATATCCGGATATCCTGGGATTTCGCATAACAGTAGCTGTGCTGTGTGTACAGTAGGCTATTGGGGGTTTGTGGACCCTAGATTGATGAAGTTGAACTTCTGTATTTTATGGTCTAAGCCAGAATCATGGGATTAAGGGCTTGTGGCTTTGTTAGAAGCTTTAAGACTTGAAAACGTAATGAAAAGGCGTTGTCTTTAATTTGTATGCATGTGGTACATGTTTATTGATTTATATTTGGTCCATATCAGATTGTGATCTGCTGTGATTGGACTTTGAGCTTGTGGCATTGGATAGCTAGCTTAGAGGTAAGCTTTCGTGTCCTCGATTTAGCCATGTTGTGGTTCCACCATGTCCCATGGGGATATGGTTATATGCATGCCGTGTTACATGCTTTTGATATTTTGGAAATGTTGTTGAGCTATTGTATGTTAGTGCCTTGTTGATATGCATGGAGGTGTTCCACCTATACGGTAAGCCTGAGTATGTAGAACATACAATAGGGTGAGGCTGTGGGTGAGGTGAAAGCGGTGTTCCTTGTACTACATGTAGGGAATAGAGGTATTCCTACATTTCTCTGGCTAGTAGATAGTGATTACACACATGCCATAGATATCTGTTGCACTACATAGTTTTGGAACTGATAATGATATAAATGTTTTTTGAACTTAAATTTGCACATGTAAGTGAGCTTGGGGTGGAAGATCCTTAAGGACCCCTTGTCTTACTGAGATTTCTAGTTTAGAGATCTCACCCCACGTTTGGGGAATGCTTATTTCAGGGTCAGGTAATGTTGAGACCTCAGGCGGCAGGAGGCCGGAGCCAAGTTAGATTGCTGTTATATTATGCTGCCATGATTGGATGCTGGATTTGCATATTGTTTATGCTCATAGCTTCAGTTATGTTTATGGAGTTTTACGTTGAGACTTGTTGTTTACTATGTTTATTTGGTGAGCATGGGGATTGTCCATGACACATAGTATTGTTATGTCTTGATTATGTCTTGAGTCTTTTGAAGTTGTAATAATGTATCAGGATATTGTCTGGATTACTTGATGTAATGTCGTGATTTAGATACACACTTTATTTATATATTGAGGTATTTCAGTAGATGTCTTATTGCAATTTACATACAGGCATTATTTTATGAAATTGATTAAGTAATCAAGTTGGTAATTGATAATGACGTCATAATTGAAAAGAAAAAGAATATTCCGCATTTTTAATTAAGAACCGCTTAATACGATGTAATGTTAATATTCCGGGTATACACGGGGTGTTACACGATCACAGCAAGTATACCGGTCATATAAGTAATAAAGAAGTGAGTAGAGTATCGTCCAAATGAGGATTAAATAGGTCAATCACTACCCTCACTATTTTCCTTAATTTGGACAAATCAAGTAGTTTAAAAGAGTAATTTTTTTTATAACAAAAATTAAAGTAAAGGCAATTGCAACTAAAATAAATTTCAAACAAGAATGTAGAGAATTAAAACGGGATTTAAGAAATCAATCTCTAAACTGTAGCTAGGATTCTACTCCACCTCTAATCCTTCTTAAATGAATTAATTCAATTTATTAATATTTTTATCTCAATTAATTCTAACAATTTATCACCTAATATTTAATTAGTTAAATCTTAATCTCTTAGAGCTTTAGCCCTTTAACACAATTGAAATCCTAATGTCTTAGAAATTTCTTTCAGATTAAGCTTTAAATGCGATGAATTATAAAATTCGTAATTCCTACAAGGCTATGTCTAGATCATGTAAGAATTGGTGTTTATTCCTGTCAAGACTAAGATATCAATATGTCTATTATGAACATAACCCTTTCTATTCCTATATGAGTGATCAGTTCATAAAAGGATTTTAGAATGAAATTCAAGATAAAAACAACAATTAAAGACAATTTATTAATAAAAGAATTAACCCAAAAATAAGGATTCACGTTGGATCCATATCCCTAACTACAAAAGAAAACAGACACAGCTGACTTAAACAAAATAAAGAAATAAAAGAAAGTAGAAAAATTCATGAAGATGAAGAAAGAAATTGGTTCAATGTGGATTCAATGTTGCTTTAATCCTCTTCAACTTCTTTCTCTGAAAATTCTCAATTCTCCAGCAATTCCTCTCTGATATCTGCTTTCTTCTGTTCTCCCGAATATGCAAGAATGAACGAATCCCCCCTAAAACTTCCTTTTTATAATTGAAGAAGCATATCTTTTATTTCTCTTTAAAATCACTAATCAGATCTTCATAATTATTCCATCAGATTCTCTTTCTAAATCTTCTCTTTTATATTGACAAGAAAAGTTTCCTTTAAAATGATTACAAATCTTCATAGAATCCATAATCAGATTGTGTAACACCCCGTGTATACCTGGTAATGTTATCATACTATCGTATTAAGCTGCGCTTAATTAAAAATGCGTAATATCTTTTTTTTTCAATTATGACGTCATTAAACTTAGCCAAGTTGATTACTTAATCAATTTTATAAATATCGCCTGTATGTGAATTGCAATAAGACATCTACTGAAATACCTCAATATATAAATAAAGTGAGTATCTAAAATCACGGATCTACAACTCGTAGTCCGGACCATAATCCTGATGCATTATTACAACTCCAAATAAAACAAGATATAAACAAGTTTATTTGTCATGGACAATCCCCATGCTCACCAAATCAACAGCGTCTCAACAAGATAATCATAAATGAAGCTAAAAACATAAAAGCAACATGCATATCCAGCATCCAACATGTCAGCATAAATAAAAGCAATATCTAACTCAGCTCTGGCCTCCTGCCGCCTGAGGTCTCAGCCCCAACATTACCTGATCCTGAAATAAGCGCCCAAACATGGGGTGAGATCTCTAAACAGAAATCTCAGTAAGACAAGGGGTCCTCAAGGATCTTCCACCCCAAGCTCACTTACATGTACCATATAAGTTCAAAAGCAGTAATTCAATATAAGTTCTCAAAACTATGCAGTGCAACAGATATTCATGCCATGTGTGTCAATACTATTCTACTGGCCAGAGAAATGTAGGAATACGTCTATCACCTACATGTAGTACAAGGAACACCGCTTGCACCTAACCCACAACCTCACCATATTGTATGTACTACATACTCAGGCTTACCGTATAGGTGGAACACCACATGCATATCATAAAGGCACTAGCATATAACAGCTCAACAGCATTTCCATAACATCAAAAGCATGTAACACAACATGCATATAACCATACCCCCATGGAACATGGTGGAACCACAACATGGCTAAACCGAGGACACGAAAGCTTACCTTGCAAGCTCACTATCCAATGCCAAGAGTCCACACAGCTCAAGTCCCACACACAGCAGATCACAATCTGATTAGGACCAGCAAGCATATCAACAACAAAGCTCAAAAGCATGAACATAAATACTACGTTTTTCCCTTTACGTTTTACGTTTTAAGGCTTCCCACAAAGCCATAAGCCCGTAATCACTTGATTCTGACTTAGTTCCATTAAAACAGAAGTTCAACTTCATCACTCTAAGGTCCACAAACCCCCAATAGCCTACTGTATAAACAGTGCAGCTACTGTTCTTCGAAATCCCAAAATATCCGGATATTCCTCGGGGACATATCCGGATATCCAATATCCGGATATCCAGATCCCCATATCCGGATATCATATCTGGATATGCATATCTGGATATCTATATCCGGATATTTCACGACAGAATGAAGCTTCTGCATTTCGCGAAGATATCCTTCCAAGGTTGGGTTTTTAACACTTCCAGAAGCTTAAACATGCATCTAAAGGTCCATTTATGTTCGTATGACAGTTGGTTACTTGTTTAATCCATTAAACATACCAAGACATCAACTTTAACCCATAAAAACTCATGATCAAGGTTGGTGGCACTTACCAAAGCTCAAAACAGAGCAAGAATGGCTCTTGAAGCTCACTACATTGCCTCTACAAGTCTGACCTTCAAGGCACACAAAAATACCACTCAAGCAAGGATCTTTCTTAACAAAGAAAGCTTCTTGAAGCCCAAAATGCCACTACAATGGCTCAACAACACCAACTCCCAAAGTCAGCACCCAAAAGCACGCAAGACAACCCACCAACTCAGAAATGGAGCTCACAACACACTCACCAAAGTATTTCCCACTCACCCAAGGTGTTTACAAAGAGAAAGTGTGAAGAAATCAAAGAAAAGAGGTGGCTTGGAGGTGTCTCATGCAAAGGTGACCAAGGAAGAGAGGGTGGCAGCAGCTCTTCAGAAAACCAACGAAAGAGACACAATTTTTGACCTAGAAATGTGTGCCATGGCCTTATATAGGCCACTTTAAAATAAAACACACAGTATTAACTTTAATTGTTACGCTTAGCATTTTAATCCCAAACTTTGGATTCTTAACCTAATCAATTTTACAAGAATTATCATATTTTTATAATATTTTTCGGAGCACCTTTCCGGTACGCGCTTTTCATAGCCAGTACCAGTTTCTGGCACCAATTCTCATTATTTTGACCTGAAACTCGTTTTACAAGTCCTACATATTATTCTAGTAATTATCATGCACTTATTATAATTTTCCGGGATAATTTTTTAGTACGCATTTATATCGACTAACAGAACCGGTATCTGCACTTTTCTTCAGAAAAGCGACTTTCAGCATTCTTAATCACTTATCATAATTATTAAAGCCTCTTAATAATTATTAGGGTCAATTATGGAATTATTTCCTAAATTAACATCATTAATTAATTAATTTCCTTAATTAACGGTGCGGGTTCTTACAGATTGCTTCCAAATTCTCTCTTTATATTGAGGAGAAAGTTTCCTTAATTGCTCTATAGTAAATCTTCTATCAAATCCTTAACAAATCCACTTGAGCCTTACAACTTGAGCTCTCCAATTTATCTTTTTATTGAGTTGAAAATTATTGCAAAATATGAGAATTTTTGTGAGAATATTACTGAGAATAAAATAACACTTTAATTGCAATTCTCATATTTTTTTTAATTAGTTTTAAATCAATTTCATACTCATATTAACCCTTAAGACATAATAAATTCAGACACATCAAATAATTCCCAGATTTAGACATTGTTGTCCTCAGCAATAAATTAGAATAAACAATATCAAGCAGGAAAACAATCTTGTTAGAGAAAATACATGAAATTCTAGTATAACATTGCATCAAACAAATAATTTAGAGCAAATGCTCAAGAAAATATTATGCTAAGTATGAATGATTTCCAGTATTAAGAACTTTAAACAATACTTTTTCAATTTTCCAAAGAAAAATAGAACCTAACTTGAGTACCCCTCACTAGGATAAACAGTACACTTATCACTCAGGTGTTTGGGATAAGATCACTCAATTTATCACTGTAATAGCATTACCATAAGCTTGATCCTATTCTCAAATTCCTAATAATGAGGAACACAGAAAACATGCACAAATTGATCAAAAGGTCTTTTCATGGTTGTAACGTGGCTGATATAAAGGTAAGAATATTTCGGAAGTAACTAAATTTATTGTATGAGATTGAAACATCTGAATCCAATGTAAAATCATTCAATTCACATACATTCTTTCACCACTGCTTTTTTTCTTTTAGTTGTATACGTTTCATTTTTTCCACCACCTTTTCATTTTCTCATTTGTTGCCTTTTTCATAAACTTAACAAAAACAAATGCATTTCTTTTCTTTTCTTTCTATTTTTTACACATATGTAAACAATTACTTGAAATAACTGACAACAGTTTTTTTCCCTCTTTCACTCTCATCCTCTTCCCTTTTATCATCACTTAACATACTCATAGATAACTTTACATTAAATTTCAATGATCAGTGTTCCAATCTCATAAAGGTGGGAAGAAAATTATAGGTAAAATTCAGTGTAGGATAAATAGAACAAAATATGACAACAACTTTTTTTTCCCTCTTTCACTCTCATCCTCTTCCCTTTTATCATCACTTAACATACTCATAGATAACTTTACATTGAATTTCAATAATCAGTGTTCCAATCTCATAAAGGTAGGAAGAAAATTATAGGTAAAATTCAGTGTAGGATAAATAGAACAAAATAAGTTTTAGGCTCACAGGGGCTAGCAATGAAAAAAATTTCTGGTGGTCCATTTTAGCCAAGTGGTTATATAGAATAAAGTGTCTTTATCATCTCAATCTATGCATGCATCAAAAGAGAAACAGAGCAAGTTCTAAAGTATACTACAATGAGGTCTCTTAAAATAAAATTACATTGTTTAGGCTTAAACCTCACGTGTTATAGCACCAAGCTACAATATTATTCCCTATTTTCTAAATCATAGTATTATCCAAAAATTCTCAAAAATAAACTCATCCAAAAGAGCAATCATATTTTTCTAAATATGGTTCAATGCTATATCATGATAGAAAATCATTGCGGAATCTCTTAGTGACACTTGTGCTTCCTAGAGTTTCTTCAAGTTTATTAACCAATTCAGCTCATGCTAATTTAGAAACATCATACAGAGATGAGTAGAACAATAAAAGAAAAATAAAAATAACAAAAATAAAATAAAATAAAATCTAAAAGAATTGAGATATCTCTCCTGAATTTGAAAATTTTTGTTAGGTGTCTTTCTCTTGGTGTCTAATCCTCAGTCAAAGCATGTTATTCGCCCATAATTCCCAGATTTAGAACATTGTTGTCCTCAGCAATAAATTCTAGATGCAAGGCGAATCAATTATGCACACTTATAACACTTACACAGAGATTACAACAAAAATAAAATGATAATACCAACAACAAAGATCAGAGTGCGAGTAAATATCTCAATACAGTACTAAAGGAAAAGAAATAAAATAAAAAAAGAAAAAAGAAAATATAATAAATAATATGAAATAGAAAAACTGATTGGGTTGCCTCCCAATTAGCGCTTTTTTAACGTCACGAGCCTAACATAAATAGCTTAATTATCAGGTGAAGTTAAAGGGAGACAGATCTTTTGTCCCTGTTAATCAGTCCTCCATGGTATAACTTCAACCTACAACTATTAACCTTGAAAGGATTATCAATATCTATAGGAGAGAAATTTCTACAATACCCTAGGGGAATACCTGTTTAATGACAAAGGGTCCCAACCAATGGTCTTTGAGCTTACCTGAAAATAATCGCATACAGAGTTGTATAACAGTGCTTGTTGTCCTGGCTCAAATTTCTTCTAAATTATCTTCTTATCAGGCCACCTCTTTGTCTTTTCCTTGTAAATTATGGCATTCTCATATGCAACTAACCTGAACTCATCTAACTCATGTATTTGCAACAATCTTTTCTCATTAGCCTTTTTCAAATCAAAATTAAGAAATTTTGTTGCCCACATGGCTTGATGTTCTAACTCAACATGGAGATGACAAGCCTTACCATATACCAGTTAGAAGGGTGATATACCTATCAGAGTCTTGAAGGTTGTCCTGAATGCCCAAAGTGTGTCGTCTAGCTTCTTTGCCCAATCTTTTCTGGAGCTTCCCATTGTCTTCTTCAGGATTAGCTTCAGCTCTCTGATAGAGATCTCCACTTGTCCGCTTGTCTGGGGATGATAAGGTGTAGCCATCTTGTGTGTAACTCCATACTTTGTGAGCAAGCTTTCAAACTGCTTGTTGTAGAAGTGAGATCCTCCATCACTGATGATTGCTCTTGGTACTCCAAATCTGGTGAAGATGTTCTTCCACAGGAATGACATTACCATCTTTGTATCATTTGTAGGCAACCCTCGCAAAAATCTTATCACGTAATCAGTATCTCTATACTAACGCATTTGAGCTAACGTGACACATGTGCAAGTTGGTAACGGCTTCAGATTGTTCAACTCGTCCCATACCATCTTTAAGTTGGTGAAATATTCAGTTATGGTTCTGTCACCTTAATTCATATTGTATACATCTTCCTGCAAATTTGATATTCTAAACATTTCGGATTTCGAAAAAAATCACCTAGATTATTCCAAATCTCATATACTCTGACTATCCATAGAATGGATGGAATGATTCTGTTTGTTATTGAATGGTAAAGCCAAACCAACACCATCTATAAAGAAAAGATAGTTAATCCAGAAGCACAAGAGGAGGGTGAATTGTGCACTAACTTATTTTGCAAGAAATTTAAAAAAAGCCCATTAACAAGAAATCAACCCAAAACGAAATTAAACAGAAATCAAACCTTCCCTTATGTAAAAATTGAATTAAAAATATTAGATAATGTCCAATAACAGAGATTTTGCAGCGTTATTAAAAGAGATGAAGGGAAAGAAAGAATCACACCAAGATTTATCTTGGTTCACTCTCTAACCACTTAAAAGCTACATTCAGACTGACGTCGTCGTTTCCACTATGTTCTAGCTTCCAACCGGTGCCAAATAAATTGTATTACTAAGAGTTTTTGTTGCGAAATCGGAAAGTATACCATTCGTTTCAAGTAATAAAAGTGATAAGTAAAGATCATTCCCTCGAGGATTAATGCACCAATGATTAATTTAACTATTCCCTTTTTAATTGGAAAAGAAACTTGGGTTGATTGTGAAAGTGATTTGTTGTTGTAATTTTAATAACAGAATTTTAAAAACAATAATATTAAAAAGCATGCAAGAAGAGATCAAGAATGCCAAGAAAATATGAGATTGATGAAAAATTGTAAAAAAACTGTAGCAGGATGCACTTCACCTCCGATCCTCCTTTATATTCCTATATTGTATTTTATAATTAACTAATTCGTTTACTCAGACAATTAATTATTTTCCTATAAAATAGTTTAACCCTAATGTCTTAGTGATTTCAACTCTTTAACCCAATTAGAATCCTAGTGTCCTAGTAATCCCTCTTGAATTAAGCATTAAGAAATGAATTAAAAGTCTGCAATCTATGTAAGCATATGTCTAGGTCATGCACAAATTGTTATTCTACCCTTGTCCAGATTAAAATCTCAATATGTCTATTGTGAGCCCTAACCCTCAAAGCCCTATAATTTAGAGTGATCAGTTCTAAACAGGATATGAAAAAATTAACACAGGAAGAATAAAATAAACTAACTAATTAACTTATAAAAATAGTATAGGAAATATAAAGGATTCATATTGGGTCTGTGATCCCAACTACAAAAAGAAACTAGTCAAACATAGCTGACTCTAAGAAATTAAAAAAATAAAAAGTATTCATGAAAACAATAAAGAAAAAGAAGAAGAAGAAGAAGAAGAAGAAGAAGAAGGATCAATGATCTTCGTTCTTCAACTCCGTCAGAATCCTGATAACCAACGTGAGCCTCCAAGAATTCTCTCTAGCCAAAGATTGTTTCTTCTGGGGTCTGAGTCTCTATTTATAGACTTTGTGCCCTTGAGTAGAAATCTTGATCGAATCTTCATCGTATATCTTGGTCCAATCTCCTTTGATACAGTCTGAATCAAGTTTTAAAATAATTACGTGCCTCCAATTTGGGCTTATTTTTGTCCTGTTT
Organism: Gastrolobium bilobum; assembly: GCF_033153095.1. NCBI lineage: Eukaryota > Viridiplantae > Streptophyta > Magnoliopsida > Fabales > Fabaceae > Gastrolobium > Gastrolobium bilobum. The sequence goes on along the minus strand of NW_026895896.1, from coordinate 64,928 downwards.
TCCTACAAAATCATAAGAAAATCAATGACAAGATATCTGATTGAGATTTATCAATTTAATAACAATTCTAGCCCTTTTTATTCAAGATTGATCAAGATTCTTTCTCTTTTTGGCTTAAAATCATATATATGCTAGAGGCATATCAGTTTTTACAAGAACTATGATCAAATCTTTGATCACTCTCAACCTATCAGCTATAGGGTCTCTCCTATCAATCAAGAACGAATTACTGCAGTCCAAATCGTTCAAACAGTAAAATAGCAATCTCTCCTTGTTCAATGTAAAAAGAAAGATCTAAAAGAGATATTAAGTTTTTCCTCTAGGATGTCAAAATATAGCCAAATTGGTGTTAATTCTCTCAAATTCTTAGTTCCGATGTGTTTCTTTGTTAATCCTTATTTGTGAACCTCATTGGTCGTTTATATAGGTGTAGAAAAGATTAGATAGTCGTTTATAGCCATTACACCACTAATTTTAAAATAACTCACGTGACCAGTGCAATATCCAGATATTTATCGGGCACATATCCGGATATTCTGGGTTTCAATATCGGGATATCATATTTGGATATCCTATATTCTATATATTTGAACACAACAATCCAAATTTTGATCCAATTGATTTCTAAATGATTTTTACTCACTTCTCACACATATACGAATGCTTCTAGCATTGATCTAACAGTGTTCCATGGGTGTGAGTCATGTATGTATGGATCATGTATGTAGGGTTCATTTAATGCATGAGTTTAAGGCTTCTATAATGCATCCATGAGATATAGCTCAATAAACTCAACCCTTTAAACTCTATAGACTATAAAATGACTTTATAAACTTAATAAGCTTGAGTCTTCAGAAATATTCTTTGGTATTCATGTTTTGAGTCTTCTAGCTTATTTCAACACTTGAATCTTTGACTTTATAGTTGACTTTGCACTTTGAAGTTATTTCTCCACTTTTGTATGATGTCTTAGCCTTCTAGCTTCACTTGGGACTTGTTGCACTGCCTTTGATGTTGTGCAAGCTTATTGAGCTAGTTGGTGCTTTGTTAATCATCAAAAATATACATCTTGGTCTTGGTGACCTATGGTTCAACAATCTCCCTTTTTTTATGATGACAAACACTTTATTGAGAAATGGGGTTAGTTGAATATTAAATCAAAATTAAGAGTAAAGCCATGTTTAGGTCCCTAACAAAAATTGCGGTCCACACTTTAGTCCCTTACAAAACAAAAAATAGTCTCCTGGTCTTTATGAAATTCAAAGTGCTCCTCAATGGATAACGACTCTATGGCATCTGGCTAACTGGAACTCCCTACGGAGGCCTCTCCAGTGAAAGTCTCCAACAACAAATACAACAATAATCTACTGGCCAGAGATACAGGTATAATAAAACATGTACCAAACAACGTCCACAATGCATGATCATGTTATAGCACATATTATTACATTCAACAACTTCCAACCACTACCCATTGGGCATGGTGGAGCACACACGGGGATTAACCCTAGTACCAAGGGATTACCTGTTAGAAGCTCCCAAGCTAGGTAGCTTCAATCACAAGTTACTTCACACTTCAACTTTCACAAGAAATGCCTACAACAAATGGTCATTCCCACAATTACAATGTGTTATATGATAACTCAATTAGTTATCCAATCAATCACATAACAAAGTAAGTCATCACTTACCAAAATTCTTATATTCAAGGACCAAAGGCAATTAAAAAGCTCCAAGTGTCAGTCCTCTATGATTGTGCCCGAGGGAGGCAACTTACAATGATCATCAATCAACTTGTCCAACAAGTAACAAATAAAATAACACAACACCCCCTCCCCACACAACACCCAAGCTTCGGCCATCAAGGCCCTAAAAACCTACATCTTGTTGTTAATTTGTCCATCATTCTTATAGTTTCCTTAACCACTTACAACACCATACTAACCCATAATTACATTAAATAATCACTTAGCATAATTTTCCTCCAAAATTCCCTACAAGGCCGAATGTTCATCATCCAAAGGCCAAGGGATTTTTCTCCTTTTTTCAAGGTTCAAGGCACTCATATAGGTCCACATTAATTGATCCAAACACTCACCACATCAACTTATCAAGCCACACACAAACTTGCACTATTTTATACCAAAATTGCCTACAAGGTCGTGGCATACAAGGGTAGAATTCCAAGAAATTTTCTCTTAATCCACATACATTAAACTCTCATACAACCTTACCATCAATGATCCACACCATCTACCACTCCTTTACACAATTTCCCAACAACTTGTTTTACAAAAAAACTATGTTCGTCCATCAAATTTTTCCTAAGTTAAAAAACTTTTTCACAAGAATTTTTATGGTCTCAATCATCATTAATCATCATTGTGAGCATTAAATTCCAAAGAGACACTACCATTTAAGGTCCCCAACTACCTCAACCAAGATACACATGCTTTAGGTCTTCAAATTTATGATCTCAATTAAAACTCAATAGAAATGGAATTACTTACCACCAATGGCTTCCTAAGATTCAAAGGACTGATATACTAGTCTTCATGCAAGCCAAACCTCCATTAATGGCCTCACCAAGCTCCAAACTCGTCCTCCAATAGAAACAAGGACCTCCTCACACAATAATTTTCCAGAGAAGTACACAACTTGGAAGTTGTTCATTTGATGATTTGGATGAACTTTCATTTGAAGTGTGAAGTGTTTTGACGATGGAATTTGGAAGCAAAATTCTTGCCCTTTTGCATGAGGAGACCACGGGTTTGAGGAGAGAGGGGGGAGGAAGAAGATAGTGAATAGTGTAGCACATGTGGCCTTTTGATAGTTTAAGTGGGGTGGGTCCGACATGCCACCTCACACAATTCAAATCACACAATTCAAATCATCCACTTAACACAATAATCTCCAATTAATTCATGAACTATCCATTCAATCAAAAATTTAACATTCACCAAAGTCTTTTAATTACCCTTGAACAGATGAATCCGGAGTTTTCCGGTAATTCGGTGAAATTACTGTTTTACCCCTAGTGGTGTACTATTGGCACATTTTTCCAAAAACCCTAAAATTCATCAAATAATACCACTAATTTTATTTCTTGATTCTACGTACCTTTTCTAACATATATTCAATCCTAGAGTCCTAATCTCACTTTTCACGTTTTTTTGTGCAACTATACCGCATTATTTCATCTAGTAAAAATATTATTCATCAATTTTTTAGAAACTTGCCTAATCACTCAATTTTTCATTCTGAATCCATTTTCAGTATTATTTTCATCAATTGAGGCCTAATTTTATCATTTTACAATTTAAAGTTACATATTTGTTGATTTACTGTTTTACCCTTCGTACGTATTTTGACCCAGAACTTCGAATTTTTACTAAGCATACCCTTTAACCTTCAATTTAACTATTAATATGCATTTTAAATATGTGAGGTACTATAATGTATATAACTATTGTTGAGTCATTTTTTCAGTAATTACAAAAATGCCATGGAAACCTTTATTTGTCATTTAATGTGCATTAAAATATGAAGTAATCATCAAAACATGTATAAGTGATATCAAAGCATTAAAATAATGTATTAGAGCATTCAATACACATCCATGATATCCAATATATACAAGTTATCAACAAACCATATGTATTAAGATAAAGGATTTAATAATCCTAATTCCACTTTTAGCTTTTCATATTGATCTTTAGGCAATGTCTTGGTAAAAATATTCGTTAATTGAGCATGTGATTGAACAAAATCCATAATGATATCTCCTTTTTGTACATGGTCTCTAATGAAATGATGCCTAATATCTATATGTTTTGTTCTAGAGTGCATAATAGGGATCTTAGTTAGATTAATTGCACTTGTGTTATCACATTTAATTAAAATATGAGTAAGGGGCAAACCATAGTCTTGAAGTTGTTGCTTCATCCATAAGACTTGGGCAACACAACTTCCAGCGGCTACATATTTCGGTTCGGCGTTGATAAAGCAACACACACTTGCTTTTTACTATGCCAAGAGACTAAAGCATTCCTAAACAAATGACAAGTACCACTTGTATTCTTCTTATCCAACTTGCAATGGCAAAATCAGAATCGAAAAATCCAATTAAACTAGGAGGGAATCCCTTAAGATACCACAAACCAATGTTTGTAGTGCCTACTAAGTATCTCATAATCCTTTTAATGACATTCAAATGTGACTTTCTAGGACAATATTGATATCTAGTACACAGACAAACACAAAACATAATATCTGGTTTACTAGTGGTCAAATATAATAAAGAGTCAAGCATTCCTCTATATTTTGTTACCTCAATCAGTTTACCATCATCATCCTTGTGAATTGGAACTGAAGTGCTCATTAGAGTGTCTAGTGGTTTTGCCTTGTCCATCCCAAATTGCTTAAGAAGATCTTTGTAATACTTTCCTTGATTGATGAATATGTCTTCTTTCTCTTGCTTTATTTGCAATCAAAGGAAATAGTTGAGTTCTTCTATCATAGACATCTCAATTCACTTTTTAGTCATCTTAGAAAATTCTTAACAAAGAAACTCATTAGTATAACGAAAAATAATATTGTCAATATAAACTTGCACGAGTAAAGTATGATCATGCTTTCTTTTAATAAACAATGTAGTATCTACTTTACCTCTACAAAATTCATTATCAAGTAGAAACTTACCTAACCTTTCATACCAAGCTCTTCATACAATGCCTTCTTTAAGCGGTAAACATGATTAGGAAGATCAAACCTCTCAAAACCTTATGGTTGGTGAACATACACCTCCTCTTGAATAAAACCATTTAAAAACACAGATTTGACATCCATTTGATGTAGCTTGAAATCATATATACTAGCATATTGATGTGCCTTTGGCAGATGTAGTTTTCCAAGCTAAAAATGTTGAGAATTAAGTCATAAAAGAGCACTTTATATACATATTTACTTATTATATTGACTTTTCCATCTCAATGACATTTCTCACCTATTTGTTATGTTTATATAGGGAGAATAGGTGGAAAATACGAAAGTGTAAAAAGCTTGGTGGCGCAAATTCACATGGTTGGAATTTCCATGCTATATCATGATTGGACCAGCCAAAATTCCAGAGAAGTGGCGCAACTTAGCGCCACACTGGAGCAAGTTAGCGCCACAATGCAGAGCCAATGACCAGAGATTTGGCGTGGTCCAGCGCCAGATCTACGCCAGTTTGCGAATTTTAAACACCGTGTTTTTACAAGGACAATTTTGGAAGAAGTTGGGCCTATAAATAGGAGGCTCAACACAGAATTAGGCAGCCCTTTTCAGAAGAAAATCGTCGTGCTCAGAGAAGAGAGTGCTGGAGAGACCTTGTTCATCTGAATTCCTCCATTTTTATATTTCTTCAAGTTGATGTTGAATATTGATATTTCAGCCATGACCATGGTTGGCTAGGTACTTTTTATTGTAGTTAGGGTCACAAACCCTATGTGAACCCTTGTTACAACAGATTTGTTTATATTTACTTGTTTATATATTTATCTTTATCTCTACTCTGTGTGTAATTTCTATCCTCTTTATTAGAATTGATCAATCTGATAGTTGATGATAGTTTGAGGGTTAGAACCCTATATAAAAATATAGGGGTTTTTGATCTTGAAAGGGAGTAGGATAACAATTTGTATGCGTGCTAGGAATAGACGTATATATAATTGCAGATGTTTAATTTATCGTGCTTATTGCTTAATTTCATGAGAAACATCACAAGGAATTGGGGTTAAAGGGTTAACCTTGTGAGGAATTGAAGGTTAACTATTTAATAATTTTAGATGATAAATTATTTGAGCATTTATTTAAATAAGTATTGTAAATCAATGCAGAGTAAAATGTGGGATCATATGGTGAGTGTACTATAGCTACAATGCTTTCTCATATTTTATAAAATCAATCTCTGTTTATTTTTCACAACAAAAATACGTTTTATTTTAGTACTTATTATTATTCAATTCCACAATAATAATCTAATAGCTTTGTGATAAATCGGATGTCACACCTATTGAATTCTTTCCGTTTTAAAATGAACGATTATTTGATATTTGATCACAATCCCTGTGGAGACGATACTTTTCTTATCACTGTATTACTTGTGAGATCGGTATACTTGCCAGTGAGCATCACATATACAAGTAGCAATCTAATAGCTTCAAGTCTTGCAACGGGTGCAAAGGTTTTATCATAGTCTATTCCTTCTTCTTGATTGTAACCATTAGCTACTAGTCTTGCCTTGTTCCTTGTCATTACACCATTTTCATCAAGTTTATTTCTAAATACCCATTTAGTGTCAATCACTTGATGATCATCCGATTTTGGAAAAAGTTCCCAAACATCATTCTTTGTAAATTGATTTAGTTTCTCTTGCACTGCAAGCATCCAATTTTCATCTTGAATAGCTTCTTCAATTGTTTTAGGTTTAATTTAAATAATTAAATTTTCCTACTAATATTAAAATAAATATTTTTTTGTCATTTTAACTTCATAAAATTTATGGAATAATAATCACTAACTATCTTTAAGTTTCAGGTAATTTTTACTCACTGCATTGTTACCGCGAAATGCTCAATATTGAACTTTTTCTCAAAATGGTGCTTAACTTAAATTAATTAAAATGATTAAAGTTTCCATTTAATACTCCTCATTTAATTATTATTAAATTTCTGAAATCTCTATTTAACAGTGTGGGTTCTTACACCAGACCTCTGATACATCGACAATGGGTTTAAATGTACTACAAGTTGTATTGGTCCAAGCCCAACTGAACCTGGTCTAATGAGAAATGTTGTGCGTTGTTAGCCCAAGGAAAATTATCCAATAGAGGAGTGACATCAGTGTTTGATTACAAATTCAATTTTGTCCTTATAAATTTTAATTTGCGAACATGGTGAGAAAGAGGTGCTACAAGATCCCCATTCGAACAATATATTGTAGGACTTAGATCGCATTCCGGGTTCTTATATGTGCTTCACTACTACCCAAGGATGTTTATGGTATAAAAAGAGGTTTGCATTGTCCCAAAAGTCACCCAGATTCCAATATTACAAGTCTCGTTTCCTCGCCAAGTGAGATACATTCTTATTGGCTCACACTTAAAAACAGGTTGCTTCTCTACTGTTTTGGAATGGTGAAATGTACGAAATGCTTTTTGAATCTCCGCATTCGCCTTTCAGTCTCTCGTTAAACTAGGTTGTTGTATCATCTTAACATTGCCCTTTCTCAATTGCATCCCAATGGAGGGACTTTTTTGCATTGTTTCAAGTTGTTTTAACAAGTCTTTGGTTGGATATGCACGATGAAGATCTTTCTCGCTTGTCAAGAGACCAGAATTCCACAAGGAACGGGTGAATCTCTCTACAAGAGGGATTGTAATGTTTTGAGTTATTCCAATAGTCACACAAGTTTAAAAATGACTACTTTAAAAATTACTGCCACTCTGGGATTCAGACAATTTTTCCATACTACAAATCGGAAGCTGATTCAATTTATAATGAACTCAGTGCTATTTTTACATTTCCTTCTTATTACTCACTAACAATCCACCCCACTTTTTCACCCAACACAACATTATCATACATATAAGCCACTACAATTTACATATTCACACTCCAAATATACAAATTTCAAAACCCTTATGCAATTTTTTTTTTTTAAAAATAAAAATAAAATTGGTGCACAAACTAACAAGATTTAAATCAGAATTTGTTTTATTCATTTAACTAACTTTTTTTAAAATTTTCTAAAAATACCATTGACCTGATAGTTAATAAATTATCCTCATGCCTAATTTTGCATGACATTGGGATTGGTTATGGAGATGCTTATATATAGTTAATCAATTTATTTGACAGATCCCTAATTATCGCACAATGCTATTTTATATTTTCTGTTATGCAAATGAATGCTAGGAGACAGGAATCACAATCCTAAGGCAAAGTTAAGTATTAAAAGGTTTTCAACCTATGTACTAATATTCTTCATATCTTCATCATATTCTTCAATGTGATCTCCTTAGCCTTTACATCATTAAAACCTTTAGCTTCTGCTTAGGAGCTTCTTCAAAAAATATTATCATCAAACACACACTCCCTTCGCACCTCCCTTTGCATCTTCCTAGTTCATCTCAACTTATCTCATAACTTCCTCGCTCGAGCACTCCCCTACACCCAAGGTACTCGGTGGACTTTGGTTGTTTTATAATTTGCAAACATGGTCCTAAGAGACGCCAAATTTTGTTATCCAAAGATCTCTGTTAAAATAAACTATTTTAAGATGCATGAAATCAAATTTATCAATAAATGAAGGATTTTTCATCTTCTCCGTATAAAAAAAAAAGGAAGGGATTTGTACTCCTTTCTTCTCAGCAACTCGTTCTCTACTTCTCCATCATCTCCGTCAATGGATCAGTGAGCATAAAGGGATTTACATCTCAGATCATGTCAATTTATCTCCCAATCTCTCCTCTTTCAATTCCCTCTCCTCACACATAACACAATAGTAGTCCATTTGGGGTTGCTGCAAACCATTTCAACTCTCACACAATCGACTCTGCCACTTTTTCAGCCAACACAGCCTTTTCATATATACATAATACATGCAATTGCAATTTACACATACAAATTACAAATCCTTATGTAATTTCTTCGAGAGAAAAAATATTATAATAAACAAGAATAAGAAAACAGCAATACAAGAAAGAAAGAAAAAAAAGTGGAATGCCTAAGTAGTTAGTTACCCAAATTTCATTTTTCAATGGAGTGGCATATGGAATTGATGTAACAAGGTGCGTATATTAGCAACAATGGCCAAGCTGTTACTAGTGTACTCTGTGGAACTCTTCATCATGCTCTTCACTTCAACAACAGCACCCACCAAACCCATCTCCTCCAACCCATCAAGGCAAGTTTGTTGATCCGTCACCGCCGCGCTCACCCATGTCTGTATGTCGCTGATCTTCGCATCCGTCAGCGATCCGCAGCATCCCCCATCCGCCGCCATCGCCGACAGCGAGTCATTGAGTCGACTCAGCGCGTCGTCCATCTGGTCCTTGCAATCCACCAGTGCGGAACCCTTGGAGTTGGAAGCCATGGCTCTGAGCGAAGACGCGACCTTGCTGAGCTCGTCGACCGTCACGCGCAGGGATAGCCTGAGAATCGCTTCTGGGTCGGTGGGGTTTTGGGTGGAGGAAGATATGGCGGAGAAGCACGAGTCGGGGAAGCGAGTCACGTTGCATACGGCTCGGATTGACTCGGCCGAGTTGAGAGGTTCTTCTTCCGGTGACTCGGTGTTGACGTGGTGAATGAGGGTTGCGAGGGCGAAAGCTATGGTGAGAGTGAGGAATACCATAGCGAAGATGGAAAAGGTGGCGGTGAGGGGTTTGCATATTTTTGAGTGTCGTTGCTGTTGCCGTTGATCTTCGAGGTGGTGGTGATCTTCTTCTACCTTGCTATATCCTTTGAACATCTCCAGGGTACCCATTTCCTGTTCTATTTCCCTCTTTCTAATGTTTGGGGGTTGAAGAGTTTGTCACTTGGGTATTGCGAGTTTCTTATAATTTATTTGAACAAAATAGGGATTTAAAAATAGAGGTGGGATATTAGAGGTTGTCAAAAAAATTCACTACTAATTTATTACATATCCAATTATTATTAGATTAATATTTTCTCTGTTTTCAAAAACTTTTTAATATTTTTTCTTTTTGATCATCCAATGATGATGTGATATGTAATAAGTTAGTAATAAAAAAATTTAGTAGTTAAAATATCCTCACACTTAAAAATATACAATGATCGCAAGGAAATAGCTTAGTCAACACGGTATGTTAATACATATAATAATGTTTGCTCTTTTTGTAGATCAAATGATTTTATTTATACAAAGATTTTAAAGGATCAAGTGTTTTTTATTTTAAATAACATAAATTTATGTTATTTTTAATAAAATTATGTTATTTTGGTATATTTTTTTATATATATTTTTTATAAAAATAGAAAAAAAATGGAAGAGAAAATATAAAAATATATCAAAATAATTTAGTTTTATTAAAAATAAAACAATTATATTCTTTAAATGACAAACACTTTTTTTCTATTTTAAATATTATTTAGTATTTTAGTCTACTATTTTGTAACTGTAAAAAAACCATAGTTTTTATTAGGGCATAATTCGAGAAAGAAAGAAACCGTGTTTTAAGAGTTGCGATTTCAAAATCTGGGGTCGGCTCAAGGATTCGAATTAGTTTTAAAAGAATAAAATAATAATAACAAAAAACAAAAAAAAAAGTTAAACTTTGTGCCAGTGGCAATTTAAAACCAAAAAATCAGCCGAGGCGAACCCCACCTAATACCCACCCCCTCCCCAAGCCCTCTTTTCCAATGGTAGGAGAAAACATTAGGCGGAAATTATTGGATTGAGTGAAGTATGTTTTTTATCCTCAAAAAAAATTTCGGGTTCATTTTAACTTATTTTTAAAAAAAATTGACTTATGATTCATTTAAAATTTAAAATAGTCTCAGTTTGTTGAAATTATAGTCCTTCTGAAATCAAACAAAAAACTCACATTAATATAAATCTTTTTAAAATTTAGAAGAACTAGGAATCAATTTTTTTCAAAGAAATTAATTTGAGCTCAGAGAATTTTTTGAAGACTTAAAAAGTACATTACTCTATTGGGCTTTATTAGTTTTGTGTTGCGCAAAATAAATTTGTTTGTCATTTTAAATGACAGAAGTTATGTCATTTTAAATAACATAAGTTATGTCATTTTAAGAAAGAGATAGACACAGAAAATGAAAATCATGAGAAAAAGAAAGTGGGTGATTTTTTTAATTTAAATTTTAAATAAAAAAATAAAATTATGTGTCTATTTCTTTTAAAAATGAAGTAAGTTTATGTCATTTACTTTTCTCATTTCCTAATGCAAAGAGACAAAACAAACATAGGGTCCGCATGTATTAAAAAAATAGTAGAAAAATTACGATGTCTCAGCATGAGAAAATTTTATTTTGCACAAAAAAGATGCCACTGACGTTATGTATAAACTACGTAAAAATGCATGCAAAACAAATATTATTGAAAAGACATTAAAAAAATGATTATCATAAACATAAATTGTTTAAAAAATTTATGCTCATTTGTTTATGTACAATAGTAATTTCATAAAAGTAGAATGAAACAAAATAATCATCAAGACAAGTCTTATGGGATTAGTGTTTGTCCATTTAGAGGGCATAAAATTATATTATTTTAATCAAATAACTATATTTTATATTATAGTAAGAGAAACGAAAATTGTGATCCGAGAAAGTGAGAATTTTTTTAAATTTAAATATTAAATAAAAAATATGAATTTTAACTAAAAACTGTCATTTAAAAGAAAAAATATTTTTCTCTTATCTTATTACTTTTACTATTATTTTGTAATCGGTGAATTAGATTAGATCCATAGGCTCTCCATACAAATTTTCTCTCTCTTCAATCTCACTCTCTTCCATCGTATCCTTTAGTGGCGGATCCAAAAAAATATAAATTATGTCTACACATTTAAGGATGGAGGTTCGGAGACAATGTCTTTAAAAAAAAATTTAAAGAACATTTTAAATGTATTAAAAAATAAAAGAATATAAAAAAAAACTTGAATTTATTACAAAAATAAAGTATCTTTTGGGTCCTTAACAAAAATTACAGAACCCAATTTAATCTCTTAGAAAAAAAATTGACTCGTGATCTCTCTGAATTTCAAAATAGACTCATGTTAGTCTTTTGAGAGATTAATGTAAGTCTTCTTTGAATTTCAAAGGGACCACAATTTCAATTTACCGGATCTATTTTGGAATTCAGAGGATCAAGAGTCAACTTTTTTTTCTAAAAATTTAAATTGGGCCATGTAATTTTTGTTGAGGACTCAAAATATATTTTAATTTTTTTCCCAAAACTTTGTGTGTGCACTTGCACACAGTTACAACAATACAGGTCTGCCGATTATATGTCCTGTCTTCTATCACTTTCGTCTCTAACAACACAATGGACAAAGAAGAAGTTGAGGCTAGGGTTTAGAATTAAAATGAGTAAAAGTTGGTTGAGTATAGACATGATTGCTGAATCATTGAAGAGAATTTGGATTTTAAATGACCGAGAAGAAAAAGCATGAAAAGATAGGAGCGAGCAAAATTTTGAGAAGTGCAATATTCATTTCCCTAATGATAGAATATTCCAAAACAAAAACAAAAGGATTTTCTAATTTTCTAATTAAAGTTACGATCTTCATTGTGAGAAATTATCATTGATAGCTCCCAAAGTGGAGAGCTATCTTGTGTATTTTATTGTTGAATTCCTCACTTTTTGCTGTTAATTTTGTCATTTAGAACTAAGTTTGCATTCAGTAGTACTTAATTGTAAATTGAGTCGGAGCAACTTGTAATTTTAGGAACTAGGGCATGATTGAGTATAAAATAACTTAATTCATTCATTTTTGGGCTTAATGTGTTGTTTTATATTTTCAGGGGCCTAGTGACCAATTGGAGAAGGCCTAATTCAAAAAAGAAATAAACTTGGGGGGAAAAGAAAGAAGAAAAAGACAAAAGGAGACAAAAAGAAGGCAAAAAGTATTGTTGTACCTGTGCCCTTGTCTAAAAAAAAAACAGTGCAGCTGGGAGACACGTCTGAAAAAGTAGGGAGGAGGATTGCACAACGTTTTGCAGCGCCACAACACACAAAATTCAGCAAAAGAAGGAAGAAAAGAAGCTCAGAGAAATATTTTAAGGCTTAGCTGGCAAAGAGCACATCCTTGATTGAAGAGCCAAAGTGTAATCTAAATCATTGATTAATCAAGGAACATGATCAACTTAAGGAGGACACATCATCTATAACTACTGAAGGAAATACTACTCTCAGAAGTTTTTTCTTTTAGCTTTTGGAAAGGACTCATTGTCCTCCTTAATTAGGAAATATCAAGGCAGAACCCTCGGGAACTAAGGGAGAAGTGACTGACCTAAAGGAGACCCTATGTTAGTTCACTGAGGATTTTAGAAAGAAAAATGAAGACTGGACAAAGAAGTATACTGATTTGGAAACCAAGTTCTTGCAAGCTAAGGAGAGACAAGTACAACTCTGGAAATACATCAAGAGCAGGGACCAAATCATGGATGGTAATTGGTTCCAGAAGTTCAGAACCTAAGTGAGGATACCAGCCAACGTCCGGCTGTACGAGCCATTAACAACAGGGGAGCACAATAGGTTCACAATTGTGACCTTAGATTTATTCGTTCCCTATCTTCTACGTTTGAATTATTCTTTTGTTGGAACGAATACTTGACTATCTAGATTGGGAAGTAATTACCTGTTACTACTAATTGATCCTTATTGTGTTTTTACTTTTCTACTGTGGTGTATCATGGATTCGCCACTCTGAATATTTTTTAAAAACCCTTTTTAAATTGTCTGTTTGTTCATACCTTTTACTGTGGATTAATATTCATGTGTTATTACTGCTGTGGGAAGTGATTACCCATTTTTATACCTCTCTGATATGTTTAAGCCCACTTATGAGTAAAATTGAGTTGTGTGATTGCTTCGTGCTTCTATGTTTGAGTTATTTGAAACAAGGAACTATTATTATTTTGTGTTTGTAAACAGCTAGTGTTAGTGTATGGATGTCCTATAGATAATCTTTTGATTAGACTATGACATATGTGGACCTTTTTATATTGTCGCAAATAAATAATAAGTACTCTTTATCCTGTTTCATATTTTGTCTCAATATTATTGTTAATATATTATATGAGTAACTGGATAAACTCCTTGGAATAAAATAGGTATCTATTGAGTATCTGTGATGAGATCACGATCATGAGGATTTAAGGATACCAGATGTTTATTCCTAATTTTATGTTCCTAGTCTAGAGACACTAAATATAGGGATCAGTAATCTCGGGTAAGACTAGCACAACTTATCTACTTGTATTCGGATACAAGGTAAAGACCTCATGATCTACAGATATGGAGATGTCTTAGCTAAAGTCGTGGGTGGACCTATAAGGGTATAGCTCGCACTGAACAGACCCACAAAGAGACTCTATGAAGAAATCTTACAAAAGTATCATTAGAGCAGTCTCTTAATATTTGGGTATGTCTTTCCTTACACCATAAGTTGTCACCTAGACTGTGTTCTAGAAGGCATGTTTTGATTGTATACCTCGTCTGCCTGAAACATGGAGACTCATAGGTATACTTTTGGGCATGTCCTGGAAGAGCACAGACCTAGGGTGATAAGGTGAAGGAATTCATCAAATCTCTGTAAGGGATTAAGTTATTTGTAAACCGAAGAAATCGGGATGACATTTACAAGACTCGGGAATCTATGCATAGTAAAAGAGATCATGAGATGATCTGCCTTTAGAGTCAGTAAATTGAGGATTCCCTACTTCGAATTAAAGCTTACCCTAAACCGCAAGGGTTGATACGTAACCTCACCCAAGGTTTAATGAGAAGGTAACAGAGACGAAAGGAAATACCTACGGCAACCAAATATGTGTAATAGGATGATCAAGTCATTAATCTAACTAGTTCTGGGACAACAAAGCATTGCTAGTGCTCTGTGTTGTCATTAAATGGGTTATGGGCTTGTTGGGCCTGAGCCCATTTATGTCAGTGGCTATCTTGGACCTAATAGGTCACACACTAACACCTTATTGTCATGATGATCTAGCATTAAAGGTATTGGGCCTAATAATAGTTGTTAGCCCAAGAAGAAGTTTGGAAGCCCACCTTAAAGGGAAAAGGACGCACGGATCATGTAGTGGACTTGGATGGTCCAAGACATTACTAATTAATTTAATTAGTTAAATTAATTATCAAATATTTAAATTTTGAATTTTGAATTTGAAATTTCAATATTGAAATTTGAATTTTGAATTTGAATTTTGAAATTCGAATTTTGAAATTCGAATTTTGAATTTGAAATTTGAATTTTGAATTTTGAATTTTGAATTTTGAATTTGAATTTTGAAATTTGAATTTTGAGTTTAGAATTTAAATTTTGAATTTAAATGTTTGAACGTTTGAATTTAAATGTTTGAATTTGAATTTGAATTGGCTATGAAAAGTTGTTTCATAACAAAAGGATAAGATAAGATCTTGTTAGAACAAATCCTTTGTATCAAGAGGAGATCTTTGGAGATCACCAAGGGTTGTTTGGGGCGCTGATTTGGTGTGATTATAAGTGTCATCTAGTCAACCAAATAAGCTCCAATCAGATTTGGTTGGTTGAGAGAATCATTGAGTGAGTTGGTTCAAATTTGAATGCAACTGCTCAACGTATCTGGATCCCTTTTGGGGTTGAATGGGGCGCATAGATGGCTGGCCATATGATGGCCATTAGGTCAGAATTTTGACTAGATAAAGATCTAGTCTCATGAGGATTGGATGGTAGGTTGTTGGGAATTTTGAATTGCAACAACTCCACCCTTTCTCTCCCTTTATATTCGCCATTTGTGATCAGAATTAGTAGAAGAAAATCTGATTGCATCCTTGCTTCCTCTCATCCTTTTGGTGCGCCACTTTTGTTAGGTTTTTTCCTAAGTGTTTTGGAATTAACCTAGCCTTTTCTAAGAGCATCCATGCCCCACTTTTGTGAAGTTTTCATGTTGAAGACTTCACTCTTCTAAACACCTTTACCTAGCCTCCTCCTTCACACGTTGGACGCCTAGCAAGCTTTTGTGATGATCAATTGGTGGCTTTTCAAGAAGAGTTCTTGCATCTTGACGTAGGGTGGGGTGGATCAATGTTAGAGGGTTTGACCCCTTCAAACCTGACACTGATCTCCTTGGTGTTTGAATCACAAACAAAGGTAACATCATGCTGTCTTAAAGCATGAATCTTGATTGCATGTTTTATTTCGCTTGAAAATTTTTGTTTTTCATCCTCACATGCCTACGGCCTTCAAGGCCATTTTCTTTCAGCTAGGAGCATGAGTAAGATGACCCCCTATTTTTTAACCAAACTTAGTTGAGCTTGACTTTTAAATACACAACTTGAAGGTTTGATTGATTTCTCGTGAACCATGTGAGGAAATTAGTTGTGGTGAATGGATTTTTTATTCAACTTGAGTCTGTTACGCCTAAAACTATTTTGCTGAAATTTCTAATATGAACCCCCATAATGGTTAAAAAAGAAAAAAAATTGTGTTTGAAGTTCAGCTCCTCTGCTCCAGCCCAAAGGGCCAAAGTTATCAAAAGATGGAACAAGAGCCGCCAAAAGAGCGCACTGTTAAATGTCAACCCTATTCAATAACAAGGGTAGTTGACTTCTAGGGTAAAGACCACTAAATAAAAAAAAGGACAAATGCAAGGTGTAAATTTTGAATAGGGCAACTATAGACTTATTTTAGATTTTATCTATTAACTACTTCAATTTCCAAATGTTGTTTCAGGATTAATCCTAAAAAATTTCAAGCACGCACACACACACCAAGCTTAATTAGGTGAACTTCACAAAGCATGGGGGAGCCTGAAAATTGTGACTAGTGAATTTTTTTTACTAGTTCTTGTTTTGAATAGCTGAAAAATTCTAAGGAGCAACTAAATAATTCAAAGGGCTAAAATTAAAAGGGATTGCTTGAGGACGAGTAATGTTTAATTTTTGGGTGTTTGATAGCTCCCAAAAGTGGAGAGTTATCTTGTGTATTTTATTGTTGAATTTCCCACTTTTTGCAGTTAATTTTGTCATTTAGAATCAAGTTTGCAGTTAATCTCTTTGGCTTCTGGCGTTCCTTTGGAGTCCTTGGACTATTCGTCTTGTCGGTGTTCTTGGTAATTTTGCTCTTTTGTCATTCCTTATCTCCGTGGGTGAAATGGATGATGTTGGGATGTGGTTTGAGCGGAATGGGTATAATTATTGAGGTGGCTTAGGTGGGGACGAGGACGACTATGGAAGTGATGTGTGGTTGGCTATTTGGCTAATGCTTGGTGGTAAGATGGCCCTCATCTTTTTGAAGTTCCCAAATGATTCTGCAATACTAACAGTATTAGCACAAGTTCAATAACGATAGATAGAAAATGTTTGGAAATAGGAACGCTCTCTCAAAGAAAAATAATTATTTGGTTTGTTGTTCCTCACGGGTGTACGCACTCAGATCAAAACCTCACCAATCTTAAGATTCAAAGTTCACCTTACTCCTTCACTCTTTTCAGATATTCTGCTCTTAAGTCAACCTTGCTACTTAACTCACCAGATGCTTTTGTTTTTCTTTTCCATACAAACAAATGATCAGAGGAAGAAAGGCTATCCCAAAACTTAACAGTAAGTTACCTAAATTAACAAGGCAAAACAATGATTAACAAAATGTCTAAAATAAAATTGGTGATGGCTCCCCTCTTTCTTGTCCTCTCTTTTCATCCTCTCCTCTGATGATTCGCGCAGAATTTTATTTTGCTAATTTTTTAATGGCCTTTTTGATAGATTGACGTAGTTCTTCATTCTTCTTCTCCTGCTATTCCTGAAACTGGATAAAGGAAGTAGACAATTTGTTAACAGTTTCTTTCAAGGCATTAATATCAGTCATTATTTGATACATTTTATCCTGGGGGGCTGTTTGATAGGAGGGCAAAAAAAAATTGCCCAGGAAAAGGTAGAGAAAATTATATGACCATGTTTGGTAAGAGGAAGAGTTGAAAAGGGTGTGGAAAAAATTCTTTCCCATCTAATTGTTTTACACATAAACCACCATCATGTGAATTTTGCCATTGAATGGGTGGACAAAAATTTTTGCTAAGCGGCGATGAAGCCATAACATCTTATGGTTGACAAAATTACCCTGCACATGTGTCTTTATAAAATGATACTCTGTGAATTTGTGCAATCGGAAACATACCCTGCGCATTTTTTTATTTGTGCAATCAGAAACATACTAATTTGTATTTACTTGTTTTTTTTCTACCCGTTTATTACAAATCTGATAAAATGATTTTGTTCATTATTAATTTTTTATTTTATTTTTCAGTTCATTAGAAATGTGAAAAATTTCTTTGCAGATTGGGAATTCAATACTCCAAATGGTGGGCATTTTGGTAATTTACGTTTACTTTCCCATCAATATTTTACAACCATCCAAACACAACATCAGTAAAATTTATCCAATTTTTTAAGAAAAATTTTGACTTACCAAACATCTTTTTTAACTTACCTGACAAAAAATTCTTCCCATCATATTTTGAACAAATTTTTTTTTCTCCTGTACCAACGCCCCTCCGGGGGACATTAGTTCCTTGGGGAACAATTTTCTCTAACCTGCTTCCCAGCATTGTTCCGATCTTTCTTTAGCTTATAGCAGTAATGCTTGCAGTGGAGTTGTTTTGGCGGTTTGCAGCTTGTCAACAGGTGTTGCTTGTGATTGCATTAAGGATGGTGGTAGAATGGGAACATTCAGAAGCGGATGGAGAAATGGATAATTCTTCATGGTTTAAGGGAACATTCTGAATTGGAGAGAGAGAAGCTGAATGAATCTCATCTTCAAACTCTAGAGGTGTAAAGACATGAGTTGGTGTTCCGAAGTTGATGGTTTGAAGTACTCTCGTCTGAATCTGGTGTTTAAGTTCAGAAGCTGGTGTAAAGACATGAGTTGGCGTTCTGAATTAGAGAGTTAGATGTAACCGATTTAGCTTCTTTCTTCTGGTGTTTCTTTCTCCTTCAACGGACAATCTGGTTGATCCCATAATTCAACAGCTAAATCTGTCACCGGTGAGGTTGAACGCTGAGGAAGTTCCTATTGATGCTCTTCTTGTCATTCCTCGATTGTGTTAATTGCTCTTTTTGACCGTCCTACAACAAGTTCTTCTCCCTCATCCTCTTCTGAAGTCGTTCCTTCAGCTCCTGTCGGTAGCTGACTATTGAGTTTTCTCTTGATCCTCTGAGAAGATATATCTCCTTTGACAGGTGTTGGCTTTGGGGTGGGTGCCGCAAACACCTTCATCTTTTTGGCTCCAGTGACCACTTTCTTAGATTGGGGAGATAGTAAGGAGGTTTCATCAGAAGATTTCTTCTCCTTCTCCTTCTCTTTTGACTTGGATGGTGCAGACACAACCTTTTCAGCTATCTTTTCCTTTTTGATGGCTGGCTATAATGAAAGGGGACATCTTCTTTGCGCTTTTCTTTACATTACTTGGTGCCCCTTCTGTTGCCACAGTGGGTTGCTATGGCATAATTCTGCCTCTTGAGGGGGAGCGCCAAGTAGTGATATTAAGGGGTGTACCAACAAACTTCTTGTTATTTCCGGGGGAGGTTCCAGACCAACATCCCTGCAAAATTTTGTGACTAGGTAGGGAAAACAAAAATAACCCTTTGCAAGTTGATTTTTGAAGCCATGGTGGATAAGGGGAAGAATATCAAAAGGTTTCTTCTACATAATGCAAAAGATTTGCAAGGTCTTGTTCCAAGAAACAGAAGCTTCATGAACATTTGGGTCGATCCTTGAGTTGACCGAAAAGGGCCCAAAATTTGGCCTCAGGTAGTTGTCCTTTCAACAAGATGCCTTTGGTAAAATAGGTGTTGGGGAGAGCGATAACTTTCAATACTTCCTTCTCAAGCTTTTCCTCTCCTCTATAACCCACCAGTTGTTGAGAAAAACATTTCTTGATATTCGGCAGAGAGAGAGTATTCTTAATAAAACCTCTGGAAAAGAAAATTTTCTTCTCCTGCACAAGGACGAATTCTTCATTTGTTAGTTTTGCTTGATACAGGAACTCTGCTGAATGGTCAGCATGACCTTCCGTTTTGAAGGTGGCAAAGCTCTCCCGTTTACGAAATGCAAGAGTGTCTTGCACCTATTGTGACAGAGTGTCCTCTTAATCCTCCAAATCGATGTATCTTTTCGGATATAGAGTGATTTGTTCGGCTTTCTTGAGTGGCATCATAGTGTAGACTCTGGTAAAAGCAACAGTTAGACTTTGTTTTGTCATCTTTGGCTTAAGGTTATGGTAACCGTGGTCAAAGGACGCAGAAAGGTATAACCTTTTAAGTCGGGAATCCAGGACAAAGTTTTAAGCTTGTCAGTAAGCTTAAATTATAAAAGAGAGGAGGGAAAGAGAGTCTCAAGAGTACGGTTGAGAGAGGGATTTGAAGCAAAACACAAAGGTATGCAGGGTTGTTGATACAGACGGAGGGCGGAGGGTTGAGGAAACAATTTTTGGAAAATGGAAATTCACGTGTCAGCTTACTGGGGTGAAAAAGGCGAAGACTTGCTAAACAAGTTTCGGGATTTGCAAAGACAATGCTGGAGAAAGAGACCCTCATATATATATATATATATATATATATATATATATATATATATATATTTGAACAAAAGGTTAGGTACTGGGGTGAAAAAGGCGAAGACTTGCTAAACAAGTTTCGGGATTTGCAAAGACAATGCTGGAAAAAGAGACCCTCACATATATATATATATATATATATATATATATGAACAAAAGGTTAGGTACCAAAGTTGTTCCGATTCAAAACTATATATATTAATGTAGTTTCACTGAATTTTAATACTAAACTAAAGTGAAGCAAATAAAAATTCAGATAAAAGGCCGCCATAGGCTCAAAACACTAGCAGGACCGATATTCCAATTGAGGATCACCCTTATTATAAAAATTGCTCGTAAAATTTACCAAAAAAATAGGAAAAGAAATAGCTAGTAAAATAATTCAAAAAACGAATCAATTTTAGGCAACACTTAATCGCCTCAATATTTTTCATGTACCTCAGTATCATGATTACGCTACTAAAACAAAATATAAAATCTACCAAAAGTTAAAAAGATCTTCCTAGAATACTCAATTCAACAGACCTAACGACATACTAATTATCTACGACACTGAAGAGTTGCACGGTCTATATCTTGAGGAGTTTCAATGAATGGCCTTTTCTTCCTTCAATTTATGAATACAAGT
This sequence comes from Gastrolobium bilobum, assembly GCF_033153095.1. Classification (NCBI taxonomy): domain Eukaryota; kingdom Viridiplantae; phylum Streptophyta; class Magnoliopsida; order Fabales; family Fabaceae; genus Gastrolobium; species Gastrolobium bilobum. Next base: position 43,946 of record NW_026895896.1, on the reverse strand, counting down.
TTGAGGAAAATAAGAAAGCTCAATTCACAGGACAAGCTACCAGCATAATCGCAAGCTTAAAAAACTCCCCACTCGACCTACTAACTCAATGCTATTTTGTTAGCACGGTGAATGAGCATTTGTTAATCCTCATCCATATTTTCGGAAATAATATGAACATTGGAGAGGTAGAAAACTAGAGTCAAACAAACATATACGATGCTTTATTAACAAGGAGAAAACGAAGCTCTAAAACTAAAAAACTTAATAGAAGTAGACCCTAATAAACTAATCAATGACCACCACAGTTATTGTTGAAAAAACTTGATACTCTCAAAATAACTAAAATTCAAAACAACATAATATTTCAGGCAAAGTAATTTATCAAACAAGAACCGAGAATATAAATAAATAAAAAAGTATAACCATCAATAATGATAAACTCGGAACACACAACAAAAACTGGTACAGGATCTAGAAGCACTAGAGAAAAGAGTTACTGAGAGTTTAATCCTCATCCTCTTCATCTCCATCACCACCAGCAGCTTTCTTAGCAGCAGCTTTCTGGTTCTTTCTCTTCACCCTTCCAGGTCGTCCTCCACCAAGTGGACTAGTAAGTGAAAAGTCAATATGCTTCTGTGAGTCAACCCTCACCATGAATGATGGAATGTTCACCACTTGCCTCCCAACCCTACAAACCCCAAATCACACCCCAAAAAAAAATCAATTTCCAAAACATGTTATTATTTATCCTAAAATGAACAACATAGATGAGTATGAAAAAGAGGGAAAGTAAAGGAAAACCTGATATGCCTCTGTCTGATGAGGACCCTAGCATGGTGAATAGACTTGGCCATTCCAGATTTGAAAACTAGGGTTTGGAGACGACGCTCCAAGAAATTCTCGACGGTGAGAGCCAAGACATAATCGAGCTTGTTCTGGGTTTCGTCGAGGAGACCGTAACGGAACATTCTGCGCAAAAGTGCCTCACCTTCGAAGATCCTACGAGGGTTTTTCTCGTCAAGGGTGAGAAGATTCCTCGCGTTGTTACGGATGCGGCTGAGGACGTACTGAACCCTCCACAACTCCCTCTTGCACCGTAATCCGTACTCTCCGACGAGCTTTAATTCAGCGTCTAACCGCTCCTTCTCGTACGGTCGACGGGGTTTCTTGAATGTCTTCCCATCTATTCATTAATCGAAATAAAAAAAAATAGATCAATCAATGGTACGATTCAAAAGAAAACAAAACATCATATGAGGGAGAGAATTAATCACAGAGAGACTCACAGTTGCGGTAAAACACCACGTGCACCATGGCTGTTGTTCTCTACGGCGGTACCGTTTCCCTTCCCCTGCTTAGTTCTGTTCTATGCTTCCGCACTAGGGTTAGATCTTCTGATTGTTTAGCGCTTTTAAGGGAGTCAAAACCCTAATCTCTTTGTGGGCCGAAAGCCCATCTACTGTTAGAACAAAATTAAAGAATGAAGGCTAGGCCCAACTTTCTCAATAGCCACCAAATCCAAAGTCCAAAGCCCAGGCATAACTTCCGCAACAAGCACAAACGCGTCCTTCCGTGCATATCTCTTTTTGTAGATAATATATTAAAATAAAAAAAAATTATACTTACAAATTTTTTTTTTTACAATATTTTACAATTATATCTTAATACCATTAATTTTTGTCAATCAATGATTATCATTTATTTTAAATTAATATTTAATTAATGAGTTTAATTTGTGAAAATAATAATCGTTGATTGACGGAAATCAACGGTGTTAAGATATGGTTGTAATAGGTTGTAAAAAAAAGGTTGTAAGTATAACCTTCCTCTTAAAATATAGGGAAAAACTATTCTGATGCTACATGAGATAAATTTTTTCTCTTACACACTCTATGATAAATGTGTCACTTCTTTCTTTTCTTTTTATTTTATTTTTCAGGTGGTGAATGTAATAGCCCATTGTACACTGATATTGTTAACATTAATTATGATATTAAGCGCAGTTACAATCACATCAATTCATTTATAAAAATAGCGAGTAAACTTTTTCCATTTATTATGCGAGCATTTAAAACCGTAAAAGCGTAATAAATAAAAGTTGTGACCGTAATTGTAAACTCTTTGTGGAATACTTATTTAGACTACTTTTATAACTTATTTTAGTTACTACAAGTCACTAAGGGGTTCCCATAAACCCACTTAGCTAATTTCTCAATTTTACGTTTTCTACCTATCCGAACATTTTTCGGTCTTTATTTTTCTGCGGACAAATCGCATTCTATAAGCCTCCCATCTTTTGATATGTTATTCTACACTCAATGACCTTTCTAGGAAGCTATCACACGGGTTATTTCGATCTCGTTTGCTCCGGATATCGCCGTTTGAAGTTGGACAAGCAAAGTTGTCAGCCAACCCCAAAACAGCTCCAAACATCCCTCACTCCATGAATTACTGCAGACAATCCACTCAACCAATTGCTCTCAAATTTTTATACAACAAACTAGACACCTCAATCTTCAATTTGACATATCATACACTTAATTTGACTAAGATACGAAGCAGAAATAAATTTCTCAAAACCGGTCCAGAACTGCGACATGTGCAGTGAGCAATTGGGCAGTCTTCACTCTCTGCCCTTCTCCAGGCCGACGTTCAACCTAGAATTCTATCAAATCTTACCACAAGATAGAGGACATCTAAAGCTTCAAAATGGCATATGGAACGTCCCTATCGAACCTCTGTGGAGGGAGATATGCTCTCCCGAAGTTCGCCTAGATTATGCCAATTTCTAGAAATTTCGCCAGAGTTTCCTTTGTTTTTACAAAAATCTCCAAGTTTGCAAATGCTTTCTAATAACTCTAATGTACCTAATAACCAATGGGTGGCACACACAAGGACCAATAATGCCTTGGGCACTTACAACCCAACTCAGTTTATAGCTATTACACAATTCATACCATATTGCTCACTTTATTAACCCTTGACTTATTTCAATCACCAATGTCCATTTACCTGCATTTTCTAAACATACACATAATCATAATCCTAAAATAGGCCTAAAGCCCTTCCATCATATTACATCAAGTATTCATTGTGCAATTACAATATCTCAATTACATATTACAACTTACAAATTCATAACTTTAAATTACAACTTGAAACATAAAGCTTAAAATGATATATACAACATGTACTTAGACTTAGACAAAAATAGCATGAACAAATATGACATGAAACTCATCCTAACCACATATACAATATTCATTCATAAGTCTAACCTAGGCCCAATGGCCATCAACATGCAAAATATAAAGAGTCCTCCAACGACTTATGCTACGGGCTTCTTGCCTGCCACTCATGTGTCACTGCTACCTCCTGAAATAAAACCCCCAAGACAGGATGAGATATACGAATATATCTCAGTAATCCAGAGGTTCTGGAGAAAACTCCGGCCAATGGCCCACTTCGATGTATATAAATAATATACAATAACATCTTGAAAAACGGGATAAAGCAAGGGATTTAGAGAAACTGGGGAATATAGGGATACAAAATACGACGAAGCTGGAATGGTAGCTACCAATACCACGGAACGTCCTACCTAATGGCTCGGCATATAAGCCTACGGGTCTCATCCAAGGCGTGTTCCAAGAACATCCAACCAAGGTACCCCTCCCATCCGCATACACCCGAGACTTCCTAGTGTGCTCATATCTGGATCACACACCATGACCCTAGGTCAACTGGAACTCCCTCTCGGAGACCTATCCAGTGGAAGTCTGAAACGCCCGAAGGCAAAACTGTCTACTGGCCAGAGACTCAGTACCTACGTACCAACATACATACTACATGCATGATCATGTTATTCTACACTACTCATATACATTTCCTACCATCACCCTCAACGGGTATGGTGGAACACACAAGGGGAACAAACCCCAGTACCAAGAGGTTACCTTTATAAGTTCCTCCACTTAGCTCCACAGCAGTATACTCTCCGAGCTCGTTACTCAACAGAATGCCTACACAGAGGACATTTCCAATTACTCAAAACTCATACGAACACATGCCAGTTAACAATTACACAAGCATTGTTCCAAACACTTACCTCAATTCCACTTGGTCCAGGACCAAGGGCAATCCACCGACTCATGGTTCGGGGTTCAAATCGACGTACGGCAACCTACAATAACCATGTACGAATTGTTAGTACACGGCAATTTTATCAAAATGCGAAAAACGTCAAAAATCTCCCCTACACCCTTGTAGGTTCGGCCAAAGTAGTGCAATTTTGAGATTTATTTTTCTAAATTTTCTTTCTCATTTTCCTAAGCATCCTTAGGTTGCTAAAAGGCCATATCAAGTGCCGTTTTTCATTTTACGTCTTTTAAACGTTGTTTTGCTTAATATTTCACTCTAGGATCCTTTATGACTCTCAACCCATTTATTATTTTTCATTGATTCTCAAACCTTCCAACCACCACACAACCCCTCTAAATACCATTTAACACATGATACTTCATCCAAGCTATTCCAACAACATCAAATCCCTAAAATTTCCTACATGGCCGAATTGTCACCTAGGCAATTCCAAAGAATTTTCATTCAATTTTAACCACTCTACACCTCATACAATCCCATTATATCAACATACAATCATACAACAACTCACCAATCCAATCCTAACACATTTTCAGAACTCAAAGTCATGACACCCTAAAAATTTCTAAGTTAAAATTTCACATTTTTCATCAATAATTTTCATGGCATTTCTAGCTCTAACACATCATACTAAGACATTATCATCTAATACACATTTTCCAATTGAGCTCTCTAAACACATCAATCACAAAATCCCCCTTTAGGGTTCATAAAATCAATCCAACAATTAAACCATGGAAATGATGTAAAAACTTACTCAAGAGCTTGGTACAAAGCTCCTCCTAAACATACTCCACCATTGGAGTGAAAGAAAATGGCCTTGAAGGCCGTAGGCATGTGAGGATGAAAACAAAATTTTCAAAGCGAAATTACACATACCATATCAAGAAACATGCTTTAGGACATTGATGTTACCTTGTTTACTTTCCAAAACTTGAAGATGATCAAGGTAAGGCTTGAAGATACAAGCCCTCTAATGTTGATCCACACCACCCTTTGTCAAGACGGAAGAAATCTTCTTCAAGGCCACCAACGAACACCAAGGGAGGCAAGCTAGGCGTCCCTAATGGAGAGGTAGGAGGCAAGGTTTCAAGGTGTTTAGTTGAGTGAATTTTCAGCAAGAAAAAACACAAAAGTGGCGCATGGAATTCACTTAGAAAGTGCTAGGTAATTGTCAAAACTCTCTTAAGAAAAACCTCACAAAGGATGACCAAAGGAGATGAGAGAATGAGTGAATAAAAATCTAATTTCTTCACTCAAAAATCAGTCATATGTAGCGCACACTAGGAGAGGAATGAGTGGAGTTATTGCAAATCAAATCTTACCAACAACCTCCTATCATATCCTCATGATATCAAGTGCATATCTCAACAAAAATCTGACTTAACAACCATCATATGGCCAGCCATATGGTGCGCCCCATTCAGCCTCAAAACAGTTCAGATACGTTGAGCAGTTGCATTCAAACTTGAACCAACTCACTCACTTATTCTCTCAACAAACTAAATCTGATTGGAGCTCATTTGGCTGATCTTATGACCATCACAAGACCCCAAAATTAGCGCCCCAAATCAGCCTTGGATGATGCTCAAAGATCTCCTCTTGATACTTGGGATTTGTTCCAACAAGATCTTACCTTATCCTTTTGTTATGAAACAACTTTTCATAGCTAATTCAAATTCAAATTCAAATTCAAACATTCAAATTCAAACGTTCAAACATTTAAATTCTAAATTTAAATTTAAATTTCAAATTTCAAATTTCAAAATTCAAATTTCAAAATTCAAAATTCGAATTTCAAATTCCAAATTCCAAATTCAAATTTCAAATTCAAAATTCAAATTTAAATATTTGATAATTAATTTAACTAATTAAATTAATTAGTAATGTCTTGGACCATCCAAGCCCATTACATGATCCATGTGCCCTTTTCCCTTTTGGTGGGCTTCCAAACTTCTTCTTGGGCTAACAACCATTATTAGACCCAATACCTTTAATGCTATATTATCATGACAATAAGGTGTTAGTGTGTGACCCATTAGGTCCAACATAGCCACTGACATAAATGGGCTTGGGCCCAACAAGCCCACAACCCATCTAATGACAACACAGAGCACTAGCAATGCTTTGTTGCCCCAGAGTTAGTTAGGTTAATGACATAATCATCCTATTACACATATTTGGTTGTCGTATGTATTTCCTTTCGTCTTGGTTACCTTCCTCATTAAACCTAGGGTAAGTATCAACCCTTGCGGTTTAGGGTAAGCTTTATTCGAAATAGGGAATCTTCAATTTACTGACTCTAACGGCAGATCATCTTATGACCTCTTTTACTATGAATAGATTCCCGAGTCCTTGTAAATGTCATCTTGATTTCTCCGATTTACAGATAACCTAATATCTCACAGAGATTTGACGAATTCCTTCAACTTATCACCCTAGCCTTGTGCTCTTTCAGGACAAGCCCAATAGTGTACCTATGAGTCTCCATTTTTCAGGAAGACGAGGTATACAGTCAAAGCGTGCCTTCTAGAACACAGTCTAGGTAATAACTTCTGGTCTAAGGAAAGACATACCCAAATATAAAGAGACTACTCTAATGATACTCTCTGTGAGATTTCCTCATAGAGTCTCTTTGTGGGTCTGTTCAGTGCGAGCTATACCTTTATAGGTCCACCCACGACTTTAGATAAGACATCTCCATATCTGTAGCTGATGAGGTCTTTACCTTGTATCCAAATACAAGTAGATAAGTCGTGCTAGTCTTACCCGAGATCACTGATCCCCATTCTTAGTGTCTCTAGACTAGGAACATAGAATTAGGAATAAACGTGTGGTATCCTTGAATCCTCGTAATCATGATCTCATAACAGATACTCAAGAAATACCTGTTCTATTCCAAGGGGTTTATCCAGTTTATTCATAATATATTAACAATAATATCGAGACAAAATATGAAACAGGATAAAGAGTGCTTATTATTTATTTGCGACAAAAGGTCCACATCTTATGTCCTTATTTAATTAAAAAGATTGTCTCTAGGACACCCATATACTAACATGGAGAATCTAAAAACTCCATGATCACAAATCTACCAACTTGAGCTGCGTCCTTTGGGGAGGTTTTCCTCAATTTCTAATGGTTTTCAAGGCTTAAGAACACTACCATTGAGTTTGGAAGGTGATTTGCAATGGATTTCAAGCCAAGGATCACTTGATTTGGTGTAGAAATGATGGAGTTATGGAGAAATGAAAGTTTGAAGTGAAATGGCTCATAGGAGGGGAAGGGCAGTGGGTTTGCTTGGAGGAGAGGAGGGAAGTGATGATGAATAATGTCCTAGGCTTATGTGGCTTAAGTGGTTTAAGTTGGGTAGGTCCCATCGCCACCTCACGCGTTTTCAAACTGATTTAACTCTCGTTTAATCCACTAAATGTCCGTAAATTCATAACCTATTTAGAAACTCAAATTTTTAACATTAACCATTGTCCTTTAATTATACTTGATCAGATGAATCCGGAATTTTCCGATCGTTCGGAGAAAATGTTGTTTTAAGCTGTTGCGCGCGCCGTTGGCACGATTCCCCAAACTTACTTATTTCCATCAAACTTTATCAGAATTCATATTCCCTAGTTCTATAAACCATTTATAACTCATATTTAAAACCTAGAGCTCAAAACTCAGTCAGCACGTTTTACGGTGCAACTGTATCGCGATACTTTTACCCGGTAAAAACACTATTCACTGAATTTTCAAAAACTTGCCTAACCACTCAATTTTTTGCTCTGAATCCATTTCCAGAGTTATTTTTATCATCTGAGACCTTCTACTAATTTTTATCTTCCTAGGGTTGCGTGTTGGTAATTACCGTTTTTGCCCTTTCTTTGTATTTTGGCCTTATTTTCAGGATTTTCACTAATCCTTCCCTTTAATTCTCATTTAATATTTTAATATTTGATTTAGAATTGCGAGGTGTTATAATCACCCCACCTTTTAGAATTTTGTCCGCAAAATTAAATCATACCTGTCCGCTAACTCAGGATACAGCTGGAGAATCTCATCCTCCCGTTCCCAAGTAGCCTCCTCAGGTGTACGTCCTTCCCATTGAATCTTTAGCATTGGAATAACTTTGCTTCTAAGCCTCTTTTCATTGTTGGTCGAGGACCTCAATAGGACCTACAGGAGTCTTTAAATTTTCTCTAATCGCAATGTCATCCGGTATCACCACATGTGATTCATCCGGAATATAGCGCCGCAGCTGCGATACATGGAAAATATCGTGCAAATTTGACAACTGAGGGGGCAAGGCAAGCTGATAGGCCACTAATCCTACTCTTTTCATTATCTGATACGGCCCAATAAACCGAGGACTCAGCTTCCTCACGTCCAATGCACGTCCAACACCCGTAACTGGAGATAACCGCACAAATACATGATCACCTTCTTCAAATTCCAGCGGTCTGTGTCTATTATCATAATAACTTTTCTGTTGATTCTGTGCCTGTTTAAGTTTTTCTCTGATCATTTCAATATGTACTGTAGTTTCTTGCACAAAATCCGGCCCAAATCTCTCTTTATCACCTAGCTCAGTCCAACAAGTAGGAGTACGACATCTCCGTCCATACAATGCCTCATACGATGCCATGCCCAGACTGGAGTGAAAACTGTTATTATAAGAGAATTCCACCAGTGATAAATACCTGTCCCAAGCAGTACCCTGCTCCAACATGCAAGCTCTCAGCATATCCTCAAGTGTTTGTATGATCCTCTCTGTCTGACCCTCAGTCTATGGGTGATACGCAGTGCTCCGCCTGAGCTGAGTGCCAAAAGCCTGCTGCAAGGCTCCCCAAAAATGAGAAGTGAATTTCGGGTCCCGATCACTAACAATGCTAACCGGTATCCCGTGGAGCCTTACAATCTCCTTTACATATAATCTTGCTAATTTCTCCGTAGAGAAGTCCACTCGCACTGGCAGAAAATTTGCAGACTTCGAAGCTTGTCTACTATAACCCAAATTGAATCGTGACCAGCCTGAGTCCGAGGCAAACCAACAACGAAATCCATAGATATGCTCTCCCATTTCAACTCTGGTATATCCAATGGCTGAAGTAAACCAGCAGGTTTCTGATGTTCTATCTTTACTTTCTGACAAATTAAGCACCTTGACACGTACTCAGCAACATCCTTCTTCATCCCAGGCCACCAGAACTTAGTTTTCAGATCTTGATACACTTTTGTGGCACCTGGGTGGACAACATACTGACCCTTATGGGCATCAGTCATTACCTCCTCTGCTAACTCCTTGGGCACAACAATCCTGCCCTGATACAATAGTAACCCTTGTTCATTCAAAGATATCTCACTATGCCCTTTCAAATACTTGACACTATCATTCTGTACCTGCGTGTCTTTAATTTTCTCATGTAATTCATTTTCCACCCGTAAACACTCAAATTCATCCATCCTGCCTACAAAGACATCCGTCAATTTCAAATCACGGAATTGTTCTATCACTTCATTATCCCACAACATCAGCTGGGACACACTAATAGACTTCCTACTCAAGGCATCTGCCACCACATTAGCTTTACCCGGATGGTATTTCAGCTTAAAATCATAATCTTTTAGAAATTCAACCCATCTCCGCTGTCTCATGTTCATCTCTTTCTGATCAAAAAAGTATTTCAAGCTCTTGTGATCACTGAACACAGCAAATTTCATCCCATACAGAAAATGCCTCCAGATTTTTAAGGCAAATACTATAGCAGCAAGTTCCAAGTCGTGCGTCGGATAATTCTCTTCATGAGGCTTCAATTGTCTAGAAGCGTAAGCAACCACTCTCCTCTCTTGTATCAACACACACCCCAAACCTTTCTTGGAAGCATCACAATATAGTTCAAACTCACCTTCCGGATCAGGGAGGGTTAACACAAGAGTAGTAGTCAATTTCTCTTTAAGGTCCAGAAAACACCTCTCACATTCCTGGGTCCACACAAAAGGAGTATCCTTTCGTGTCAATCAGGTCAACGGCAGTACCATTGTGGAAAACCCCTCAATAAATCTTCGATAATATCCAGAAAGACCCAGAAAGCTCCAGATCTCAGTAACAGTCTTCGGTCGTTCCCAGTCACTTACTGCATTAATTTTATTCGGATCCACAGCAACACCCCTAGCAGAGATAACATGACCCAGAAATTGCACCTCAGATAACCAGAATTCACATTTATACGGTTTCGTATACAACTTTTTATCCTTTAATATCTGCAACACAGTCCTCAGATGCTCTGTATGCTCCTCCTCACTTTTAGAATAGATCAAAATGTCATCAATGAACACAATTACAAACTGATCCAAATACGGTTTAAAGATGCGATTCATATAATCCATGAACACCGCCGGGGCATTAGTAAGCCCAAAAGGAATCACCTGATACTCGTAGTGTCCGTATCTAGAACGAAATGCCGTTTTAGGCACATCCTCCAGTTTAATCTGAATCTGATGGTATCCGGACCGGAGATCAATCTTAGAAAATACACAAGCACCCCTCAACTGATCCAACAAGTCATCAATACGCGACAATGGGTACCGGTTCTTAACCGTAACCTTATTCAATTGTCGATAATCAGTACACAACCTCATGCTTCCATCATTCTTTTCACAAATATTACAGGTGCTCCCCACAGAGACATACTCGGTCTGATAAAATCCTTTGCAGACAGCTCCTCAATATGTTTATTCAACTCAGCCAACTCCAGCGGAGACATCCGGTATGGAGCCAAAGAAATAGGCCCCACACCAGGAAATAATTCAATCGAGAACTCAATCTCTCTCTCAGGTGGAAATTCTGGTATCTCATCAGGGGATACATCCACAAACTCATTAACCACCGGAATACTAGAAATCTCTATCTCCTTACCACCCACCAGTCCACCCAAGAAAATATAACCCCTGATCCCCAGCCTTCAAGGCTTTAACAGCTTAGAACATAGACAGAAAAGGAGACAGACCCACTGAGGGCCTGTCATGTGCTAGTACAACCTCTTCCCGCAACAATCAATCATTGTGCAGTTTTGAGATAGCCAATCCATACCCAAAATCAAATTGACAGAGGCCAGAGGCAAGATAATCAAATCCACAGTGTAACCCATGCCTTTGTAGATAAACCCAACCTCTTTACAAATAAAGGAGGAATCACTAACCTCTCCTGTAGCCGTAGTAATACGCATAGGGGGAATCATCCGTGATACTTTTAACCCCAACCCCTTAGCAACATATTCTGCCACAAACGAATGCGTCGCTCCCGAATCAAATAAAACAGACAAATCAATATTTGAGATAAAAATTATACCTTTAACCAGATTAGGTGCCTTCTCTGTTTGCTGCACATTTGTAGTATAAACACGCCCAACTGTAGGGGCAGATGGCAAGGCCTGCAGATTCGCAGCCTGCCCAGTATTATTGTAACAATTGTTGGCATAATGCCCAACTTTACCACATTTAAAACAAGCATTTGGAGCCGCAATACAAGGGCCCTGATGAAACCTTTTACACTTCTCACATCGAGGATTAGAATTTCTGTCATTAAATTCGCTCCTCTGACCACCACCTTTCTTGAACTGACCCGGAGTCTGCCTTACCTGCAACCCCTACCTCTATTATTATTCTGATGGTAGCCACCTCTGTTATTATTACCAGGAGGACCAGATGTCCTCGAAGAACTAGACTTCAGATACCTGCTATAAGCACTTTCAACCCTTTTGCACCGGGTCACTAGATCAGCATAATTTCTCACCACAGTATTAGACATCCTCTTAGCAATTTTCTCATTCAGACCTCTCTGAAACTTAGCAGACAGAAACTCAGGATTCGGCAGCACACCCCCATAGTTTGCAAATTTCACTAATTCATTAAACTTCGCCACATAGGCATCAACAGTCATGGTACCCTGTACCAATTTCTCAAACTCACCCTGCTTAGCTTCCCGAACATCCCTGGGAAAATACTCTTCATGGAATAGTCTCTCAAATAAAGCCCAAGTAATTTCTTCCCCTTGAATAGTACAAGGGCGAGATGCATTGTACCACCACTCGTGGGCATCCCCCTCGAGCATATAAACAGAATAAAGTAATCTCTGGGGATCCTGACACCCCATAACCTGAAATATTTTCTCCATACCCATCAACCAGGTAGTCACAACCTTCGGGTCCCTTGACCCCTAGAATGCTGGTGGTTTATGCTTTCTGAAAGAAATGAGTCTCTGCTCATCAGTACCAACAAATACTTGCCCAGCAACCCCAGACGACTGAGCAACAACAGAAGGATCCACAGAAGGCTCTAGGATATAAGTAGGATCAGCAGTGTGGTGACTAGCCTCACCAGACTGACGACTAGCACCACTCCCCTCCTGGTGAGGTGTAACAGATGGCGTACGAGTATGAGTCTCTGTAGCCGTATGTGGAGGAGAATCATTCCTCCTGTTTCGAGCCCTATCTGCCCTCATCTCATTCATGAAGGCGTGCATCATATCCTGATTATTTTTCATCAGGGTCTCGGTCATATTTCTATTTGCGGCAGTCTCTTCATGCAGAGCATTTAGAACTGCAGTAATAGGATCTGGTGCTGCTAGACGACCTGTACCTCGAGTTCCACGGCGACCACATGCCCTACACATGATATATGTACATGAAACACAAAGGAATGAGCTGATCAGACCCACACTGAGGAATCACATATACATTAATCATAAACAGTTCACAGATAGCTATGCAACACGAAATACAGTAATACATTACCAGAGTTTCCTTACAAAATTGCTCTGATATCGTAAAATGTAACAGCCCATTGTACACCGATATTGTTAACATTAATTATGATATTAAGCGCAGTTACAATCACAACAATTCATTTATAAAAATAGCGAGTAAACTTTTTCCGTTTATTACGCGAGCATTTAAAACTGTAAAAGCGTAATAAATAAAAGCTATGACAGAAACTGTAAAATCTTTGCGAAATACTTATTTAGACTAATTTTATAAATTATTTTAGTTACTACAAGTCACTAAGGGGTTCCCATAAACCCACTTAGCTAATTTCTCAATTTTACGTTTTCTACCTATCCGAACATGGTTCGGTCTTTATTTTTCTGCGGACAAACCGCATTCTACAAGCCTCCCATATTTTGATATGTTATTCTAAACTCAATGAACTCTCTAGAAAGCTATCACATGAGTTATTTCGATCTCGTTTGCTCCAGATATCGCCGTTTGAAGTTGGACAAGCAAAGCTGCCAGCCAACCCCAAAACAGCTCCAAACATCTCTCACTCCATGAATTACTGCAGACAATCCACTCAACCAATTGCTGTCAAATTTTTATACAACAAACTAGACACCTCAATCCTCATTTTGACATATCATACACTTAATTTGACTAAGAGACAAAGCAGAAATAAATTTCCCAAAACCGGTCCAGAACTGCGACAAGTGTAGTGAGCAATTGGGCAGTCTGGACTCTCTGCCTTCTCCAGGCCAACGTTCAACCCAGAATTCTATCAAATTTTACCACAAGATAGAGGACATCTCAAGCTTCAAAATGGAGTATGGAACGTCCCTATCGGACCTCTGTGGAGGGAGATATGCTCTCCTGAAGTTTGCCTAGATTATGCCAATTTCCAGAAATTTCGCCAGAGTTTCCTTTGTTTTTACAAAAATCTCCAAGTTTGCAAATGCTTTCTAATACCTCTAATTATAGTTGGTTGTCGCTGAGTTTTTACTGTGAAAGTTGGACCTGATGGCCATATTGATCGTTGCTTGGTCGAACCGAGAGTTGCTCGGGAATATTTCTTTCAGAGAGCAAGAGTGTAGAGTAGTAATCAGGATTGCCAACAGGAGCAATCTACTCTGACTAAGAGCAACCCTCTTCAACTATACGCAAGCGTACGTGTCAAGCAATATAGGGTATTATAGCCCCAGATTTATCGTCCTCAGGGAGCAGTTGTGAAGTAAGAAGTGCTAAAGGAAACTTAATTTGTAAAATGGAGCAATAAAAGAAATCACTATTCTCAGCTAAGCTTCACAAAGAGCAATCTCTGGGCAGCTAGTTAAACAATGTTAACCATTCTGAACCAGATGAGAGCAGTGAATGACTTAGCATGGTCATCGAATAAAATGGCATCAATTGAAGTAACTTTAAGAGCAATCAACGAAATGAAAGTAAGAGCATCAGCTAGTAAAACACAGTTCAGTTATCGTGAGGAAAAGGTTGTGATAGGAATTGAGTTAAGATTAATTTCAGAAAGAAAAAGATCAAGTAGGTGTTACGGGTTCCATGTTTTCATCCCTTTGGTTAACCCTGCCTGGTAGCATATTTTACAAGTGGATTTTTCTCCTTCCCTTGTTTTGCTATAGGTAAGCAGAGGGTAAGGCCTTACTCTCCACGTTACTCCATAGTACTTGGAGTTATATGCAAGGAAACCATGCTGCCTTCTCAAAAGAGCATGGATTCACATGGCAGTGCTCCCCATTCCAGGTGTTTATCCCTCCTTTCTTCAGGCTAAACTACCCCAGGATTTTGAGAATGCTCCACACGCCTTTGTCAGTGTTTCATCAACCGAGTGGTCCCGAGATGAGGTTGCCAGCCCAAAGGGTTTCATAAAATCAATAAATTAAACCAAAGAGCAACTCAAAATTCATTTATAAAATATGTGTTCCTTACAAAGCTATCCTAAGACAAAAGGGATTACTTCTATGGAACCCTCACCTACTTAGAGGAAGTTAGCTCCTAGTGAGCATTTTTACAAAGAAATAAGAAAAACAAAGAGACAACCAGTCCTAGGATGGGTGCTGATCCTCCTCTTTATGAGGATTGCTTGTTCCTTTTATAGGGTTCTTCATTTGATCTCCATTGTTCCTTTCATCAAGGGTCGTGCTTTGTCTAAATCCTCTCCAATGGTAGCTTTGCTTCTTGCCAGCTTGGCCTTAAATGGAAGTGGTCCCCCTTGCTTTTGGCTCCCTTTGTGAGTAGGAGTATCGGATTCAGGGTGGCACCTCCACTCCTTCTGCTGTAGCTGACGTGGTGGCTCCCCATTGCTCAGCTTCTTTGCTTTCGTACTGTAGCAGAGGCAGCACCTTCACCTTCTCTGCTGTAGCTGACGTGGCGGCTCCCCATTGCTCAGCTTCTTTGCTTTCGTACTGTAGCAGAGGCAGCACCTTCACCTTCTCTGCTCTAGCTGATGAGGCAGCTCCCCATTGCTTCTTTTGACTGCTGTTGTACTATAGCAGACTTCTTTTTCCTTTCTGCGCAACACTCCTTCTTCTCTCTTCATTTTGTGGTTCCTTTTGATGGGCCTTAGGTGTCCTGAACAAAAAAAACTAACCCAATAGTCATATGTGAAAAAGATAATGTTAAATTTGCTTCAGGTCTACCTTAATTCCCACTTTCGGCATTGCTCTGGTCCACTATTCAAAACAGTTGCTCTATATGAAAAGAAGAAGGTTAAAGGGCGTGATTTATAACCAAAACATGGGTTTTGTGGAACAATTTGCACTTAATGGGCCTCAACTCTTGAGGACTATCAATCGTCTCAAGGCACGTTTAGTTGCCAAGGGTTTTACTCAAATCTTTGGCCTTGATTATAGCGATACATTTTCTCCGGTCGCTAAGATGGCGTCAGTCCGCCTCTTTCTTGCCCTTGCTGCTGTTCGTCACTGGCCACTCCTTCAACTTGACATCAAAAATGCCTTTCTTCATGGTGATTTACAAGAAGAAGTTTACATGGAGCAACCACCTGGTTTTGTTGCTCAGGGGGAGTCTGGAAAGGTGTGTCGTCTTCGGAAATCCTTATATGGTCTCAAGCAGTCTCCTCGAGCATGGTTCAGTCGCTTCAGTTCTGCTGTTCAGGCGTTTGGCTTAATCCGCAGTAAAGTTGACCATTCTGTGTTTTAAAGGATTACATCTCCTGAAAAGTGTATCTATTTGTTAGTCTATGTTGACGACATCATTCTCACCGGAAGTGATCAAGACGGAATTCGTCAGTTAAAACAGCATTTGTTTAGTACATTTCAAACAAAGGACCTTGGGAAGCTGCGTTACTTCTTGGGAATTGAGGTGGCGCAATCCAGACAGGGCATTTCTATCTGTCAAAGGAAATATGCCTTGGATACCCTAGAAGAAACTGGTATGTTGGGGAGTAAACCAGTTGATACACCTATGGATCCTAATGTCAAGTTATTGCCCGGACATGGGGAGCCGTTATCTGATCCTGGACGTTATCGGAGGCTAATTGGGAAGCTCAACTATCTTACTGTGACTAGGCCAGATATTTGTTTCGTTGTTAGTACGGCTAGTCAGTTTCTTGATTCCCCTTGTGATTCACATTGGGATGCTGCTGTGAGGATCCTCCGATACATCAAAGGAGCACCAGGAAAAGGTTTGTTGTATTCAGATCAGGGAAATACAGAAATTTGTGGTTATTCAGATGCTGATTGGGCAGGATCACCCTCGGACAGGCGCTCTACTTCTGGCTATTGTGTCTTCTTTGGAGGAAACTTAATTTCGTGGAAGAGCAAGAAACAACCTGTTGTTGCTCGATCTAGTGCAGAAGCTGAGTATCGTGCAATGGCAAATGCTACCCGTGAGTTAGTCTGGTTAAAGCAGTTGATTCAGGAGCTTCATCTTTGTGAACAGAAACAACCCATGACACTCATCTGTGATAATCAACCTGCGCTACATATATCCTCTAATCCTGTCTTTCATGAGAGGACCAAACATGTAGAGATTGATTGTCACTTCATTCGAGAAAAGATTCAGTCAGGAGAAATCAAGACTGCTTTCGTCAACTCCTCTGATCAACTAGCGGATGTTTTCACTAAAGCTCTTAGAGGTCCTCGGGTTGAATACATTTGTAACAAGCTTGGTGCTCATAATATATACGCACCAGCTTGAGGGGGAGTGTTAGAATATTAGATATGATATGATTAGATATGATTGGATTCCGTCTTATCCGTAAATATTCTGACTGTATTCTGACTGTATTAGGATTAGGTTTGGGCCTTTCACTTAAGCCCATTAGGGTCTCTATATATTGTAACTCTCTGACACAGATCAATATACAACATATTATTTTGTATTCAAGTGTACCTAATAATCAATGGGTGGCACACACAAGGACCAATAATGCCTTGGGGCACTTACAACCCAACTCAGTTTATAGTTATTACACAATTCATACCATATTGCTCACTTTATTAATCCTTGACTTATTTCAATCACAATGTCCATTTACATGCATTTTCTAAACATACACATAATCATAATCTTAAAATAGGCCTAAAGCCCTTCCATCATATTACATCAAGTATTCATTGTGCAATTACAATATCTCAATTACATATTACAACTTACAAATTCATAACTTTAAATTACAACTTGAAACATAAAGCTTAAAATGACATATACAACATGTACTTAGACTTAGGCAAAAATAGCATGAACAAAAATGACATGAAACTCATCCTAACCACATATACAATATTCTGCCTAAGTCTAGCCTAGGCCCAATGGCCATCAAAATGCAAAATATAAAGAGTCCTCCAATAACTCATCCTACGGGCTTCTTGCCTGCCGCTCCTGTGCCACTGCTACCTCCTGAAATAAAGCCCCCAAGACGGGGTGAGATATACGAATATATCTCAGTAACCCAGAGGTTCTGGAGAAAACTCCGCCCAATGGCTCACTTCGATGCATATAAATAATATACAATAACATCTTGAAAAACGGGATATAGCAAGGGATTTAGAGAAACTGGGGAATATAGGGATACAAAATACGACGAAGCTGGAATGGTAGCTACCAATACCACGCAACGTCCTGCCTAATGGCTCGGCATATAAGCCTACAGGTCTCATCCAAGGCGTGTTCCAAGAACATCCAACCAAGGTACCCCTCCCATTCGCATACACCCGAGACTTCCTAGTGTGCTCCTATCCGGATCACACACCACGACCCTAGGTCAACTGGAACTCCCTCTCGGAGACCTATCCAGTGGAAGTCTGAAACGCCCGAAGGCAAAACTGTCTACTGGCCAGAGACTCGGTACCTACGTACCAACATACATACTACATGCATGATCATGTTATTCTACACTACTCATATACATTTCCTACCATCACCCTCAACGGGTACGGTGGAACTCACAAGGGGAACAAGCCCCAGTACCAAGAGGTTACCTTTATAAGTTCCTCCACTTAGCTCCACAGCAGTATACTCTCCGAGCTCGTTACTCAACAGAATGCCTACACAGAGGACATTTCCAATTACTCAAAACTCATACGAACACATGTCAGTTGACAATTACACAAGCATTGTTCCAAACACTTACCTCAATTCCACTTGGTCCAGGACCAGGGGCAATCCACCGACTCACGGTTCGGGGTTCAAATCGACGTACGACAACCTACAATAACCATGTACGAATCGTCAGTACACAGCAATTCTATCAAAACGCGAAAAACGTCAAAAACCTCTCCTACACCCTTGTAGGTTCGGCCAAAGTAGTGCAATTTTGAGATTTATTTTTCTAAATTTTTTTTCTCATTTTCCTAAACATCCTTAGGTTGCTAAAAGGCCATATCAAGTGCCGTTTTTCATTTTACGTCTTTTAAACGTCGTTTTGCTTAATATTTCACTCTAGGATCCTTTATGACTCTCAACACCATTTATTATTTTTCATTGATTCTCCAACCTTCCAACCACCACACAACCCCTCTAAATACCATTTAACACATGATACTTCATCCAAGCTATTCCAACAACATCAAATCCCTAAAAAATTTTACATGGCCGAATTGTCACCTAGGCAATTCTAAAGGATTTTCATTCAATTTTAACCACTCTACACCTCATACAATCCCATTATATCAGCATACAATCATACAACAACTCACCAATCCAATCCTAACACATTTTCAGAACTCAAAGTCATGACACCCTAAAAATTTCAAAATTAAAATTTCACAATTTTCATCAATAATTTTCATGGAATTTCTAGCTCTAACACATCATTCTAAGACATTATCATCTAATACACATTTTCCAATTGAGCTCTCTAAACACATCAATCACAAAATCCCCCTTTAGAGTTCATAAAATCAATCAAACAATTAAACTATGGAAATGATGTAAAAACTTACTCAAGATCTTGGTACAAAGCTCCTCCTAATCATACTCCACCATTGGAGCATCTAAAAATTCCATGATCACAAATCTACCAACTTGAGCTGCGGCCTTTGGGGAGGTTTTCCTCAATTTCTAATGGTTTTCAAGGCTTAAGAACACTACCAATGAGTTTGGAAGGTGATTTGCAATGGATTTCAAGCCAAGGATCACTTGATTTGGTGTAGAAATAATGGAGTTATGGAGAAATGAAAGTTTGAAGTGAAATGGCTCATGGGAGGGGAAGGGCCGCGGGTTTGCTTGTAGGAGAAGAGGGAAGTGATGATGAATAGTGTCCTAGGCTTATGTGGCTTAAGTGGTTTAAGTGGGGTGGGTCTCATCGCCACCTCACGCGTTTTCAAACTGATTTAACTTTCGTTTAATCCACTAAATGTTCGTAAATTCATAACCTATTTAGAAACTCAAATTGTTAACATTAACTATTGTCCTTTAATTATACTTGATCAGATGAATCCGGAATTTTCTGATCGTTCGGAGAAAATCTTGTTTTAAGCTGTTGCGCGCGCCGTTGGCACGCTTCCCCAAACTTACTTATTTCCATCAAACTTTATCAGAATTCATATTCTCTAGTTCTTTAAACCATTTATAACTCATATTTAAAACCTAGAGCTCAAAACTCAGTCGACACGTTTTACGGTGCAACTGTATCGTGGCACTTTTACCCGGTAAAAACACCATTCACTGAATTTTCTGAAACTTGCCTAACCACTCAATTTTTCGTTCTGAATCAATTTCCAGAATTATTTTTATCATCTGAGACCTTCTACTCAATTTTTATCTTCTTAGGGTTGCGTGTTGGCTAATTACCGTTTTGCCCTTTCTTTGTATTTTGGCCTTATTTTCAGGATTTTCACTAATCCTTCCCTTTAATTCTCATTTAATATTTTTATATTTGGTTTAGAATTGCGAGGTGTTATAGTGGAGCCATAATTTATCTCTATAATATGAGATAATTTATCTCTTTTAACATGAGATTAATAAAATCTTAAAATAAAAGAAAAAATATTTATTTATTATGAAATTGTTAAAAGAGATAAAAAAAATGTAAGAGAGAAGAGACACAGAAATTGGTAGAATCTTATTCTCATTCATCTGATCATACCAATACAAGTATTATGAATATATAAAGATACAACCATGAATGGGGAATTAATGCTCCATTGTAACGTTAATGCCAATGGTAACTCCATCTGTAAATGCATCGTTAGTGCCAACGATAACGTCATTCATAATTGCATCATTACTGCCAACGATAACGTCATCCATATTTTATAACACTATCCCTTGGATGACTGTACATTATGGATATGCCTCATTAAAACTTTGCTAAAAAAAACTCAGTGGGATAAAAGCTTAGCGAAAGAAAAATAGTTCAATATTAATATACAAGTTTTTGTTATATGCTAACGTAGACTGCCTCATTAAAAACTTTTCCAAGAAAAACTCAGTGGGATAAAAACCTGGCAAGGGGAAAAAGAGTACAGTGCATATAACTCCCCCTCAATTAAGCCGTATAGCTACTACTGGAGCTAAGGCAGTGGAGTAACAATTATAATTTTCCATAATAGCAATCTCGTAATCTTCTCCCATAATAAATTGTACTTATGTCCATTTATAACATTTCATATGGATGTCGTTGCGCTAATATCCATGTCTCGTTAAAACCTTTGTCTAAGAAAAATCCTCTGGAAAAAAAACTTAACAAATGAAAAGAGTACAATAATAAACTTTCAGGGCTCCATCCTTCAGGGATAGTTATAATTAATTTGCTCCCCCTGATAAAAGTAATCTATTAAGGAAGTAGCGACTAGGCTTAACTTTACAACCTTCCATAACATTGTAGTGCTTTCACAGAGAGATGTATCTCTACTCTGTGAGTATATAGTCAACACCAAAGTATTCCACCAATGTAAAATCTCCATATCAAGGACAGATCCTAAAAAATATGATTAAAGTTATTCCAATGTCATAAGGAGCAACATTATGTCTAGCTAGAACTTTCACTGCAAATGCAATATCAGGCCTTATTGCAATTTGCAGAGTATAGTAGAGTTCCTTATGATGCGTAATATTAGGAACTTCAGGTCCTAATATTTTCTCATTAATTTCTTTTTGGTCTAAATGGATCTGTATTCACTTTTAGTGAATGGACCATCATTGGGTCACTTATATACTAACATTGGTAAAATAATCATTTTGGAAGATGCTCGATCTGCAGGTCAAGACGTCTAATGATTTTTGAGCTCGATGCTAAATATATTGTGACTTTCATTCTTTTCCACATGTGATATAGGAAATCCTTCAGGGATAAATATCACCATCAAATGAGCCATATATATATATATGTTGTCAAAACGTTCATAAGACGTGTTTCCAATCTTTCAAAGACTATTAGGCAAATTAGATAACAAATTGTAATTATATCCATCATTTGTGAATATGTCTCATCATAATCAATCTCGGGTCTCTGAAAGAACCTTTGGGTAATAAGTCAAACTTTATATTTCACAACCTCATTTTTCTCATTTTGTTTTCGGACAAATATCCTTTTATATCAACCAGACTTTACATTGTTAGGAATTTAAGTTATAGAGAGTCCTTCAGGGATATAAATATTATCATCAAGCGACCCTACAGTCACGACGTCTATTAAATTCATCTTAATATGCATCGTAGTTGCCATACTGATCAAGTAACGGAACATAATAGAATTCATTACAGGAGAATAAACATCTCAATTGATGTAGGGTCTCTGCGAAAACCCTTGGTCATTCTTAATTGCATCCTTCCATTCATTCCCATTTGAATGCTTCTGGCATTCTTGAATGGTTTACGATTCTAGATCCAGATTATCTCTTGAGACAACAAGGCTTACGGAGAAGGCAATAGTGTCGCCGACGACAGATGATATTATCATATTTTCTCCCATACCACTATAGTAGCGTAATTTAACTTTTATATCAACATCAACCAAATCTTTGTCGTTTCCCATGACATTCAGATTTGGGCGTTCCGTATTCCCAGGATTATTGCGGTTAGCAGTGCTGCATTTATTTCACCGGGTTCGCTTTCTTCAGGATTAACCTCTTCAGGAGGCGCGATGAGTGACTTATTTTCATTTTTCGCAGATTTATGTCTTCAGTCTCATTGGCATTTCGCATTCCCAGGATTATTGCGGTTAGCAGTGCTGCATTTATTTCACCGGGTTCGCTTTCTTCAGGATTAACCTATTCAAGAGGCGCGATGAGTAACTTATTTTCATTTTTCGCGGATTTATGTCTTCAGTCTCATTCACTCTTTCGATGTTGTCTAGACTCAAACAAATTTTGTGTCATTAAATTCTCCACAGCATGTGGCTTATTTTCGGCAGCGGTATGAGACTTAGTCACTCCTTTGTGATCAGTAAATATATGGCATTTTTATTGCTAATGATTGCAAGCTAATGATATTTTGAACTTTAAGTTCAATTATACTTGTACGTGGGCCATAATAATTCATTTTGGTTTTTCATTCAAAATAATTTTTCGAGATTCATTAAGCTTCTGGCTTTCTCCTCCTAATGCCGGGAAATGTCCCTCTAATTATTTAATAAGTGAATTGTGTTAGACAAGTGGCCTCAAACTCAAGAGGGGGGTGAATTGAGTTTTAAAAATATTTTCGCAAAATGCCTCACTTTCTTTGTTGAAAAAGATTTTCTTGAATTAATATAATTTAAACACAAGTAAGGCTAAGAGAATATAAATCAATACAAGCAAATAATATGCAAAGCGTAAATCTAAATAAGCTCAAGTAATCAAATAACGCTAATGTAATGAGATAAAGGGTTAGAGAGATTGCAAACACTATATATCCTGGTTCGGTCATCACCACTGTGACCTACGTCCAGATTGAAGCCGCTCGTTCAACTTTCCACTAATGATCAAGCTTCAAGGGTGCTTGATAAACCACTACAACCTTCAAGACTTTTGGTTCTTGAAACCCTTACACTTCCACTCACTTTCTAAGGCTATGAGCAACCTTTACACTAGGGTCTCACTACCCTAAACTCAAATAAACAGAATGAGAGTGTTTAGAAATGGATTTGTACTCTTAAAGTACAGATTATATAAGTTGAAGCTTATGGGTATTGATCAATGACACAAGAATAGAGCTCAAAGGAGTTTTATGATCAAAATGAGAAAGAACAAGCAATGAATGATTTTAAATCAATGAGAATGATCAAGAATGATTGCAAAGTCAATGAAACAGTAAAACTTTTTTTGTTGGTTCGTAATAGATGAGTTTATATAGGTGTTGGGACGAAACTAGCCGTTTATAGCCGTTACACTGCTCACTGTCCAGTGAGTATTCGAATACTTCATCTGATATTCGAATACTTTTCTTAGGGTATTCGAATAATTTGTTCTTGTCACAAGTATTCGAATACCATCAAGAAAGTATTCGAATACTTTCTTGACAGAACATCTATAATGCAGTTTTATGAGTTGTAATGCATTCCTTTTTGTCTCTAATCACTTTTAATGTATTTCCTTGACTTGTAAAACATGTTTTGAGGTTACGAACTATGTCAAGGGTCTTTTCATAATAATTAAAGCTTTGAAGTGATTGATGACATGGATAATGCATACATAGAGTTTAAATATCCTTTGAGCCCATTTATGTATCATTAATCAATTACCTTTACATTTAGATCTAAGCTCTCAAGAGCATGTTTCAATCTTTATCTTGTGTGTTGAATGATTTGCTCTTGTTGTCTTGTTTGAATTGCTTTCTTGGACTTTTCATTGTTGCGAGTTGTATTATCTTTGACATCGCTTCTATGCTTGTTTGTTATCATCAAATCTCTTATATAAATGAACTCTTCATTTTAAGCGCATTTGTTTCACAATCTCCCCCTTTTTGATGATGACAAACTCAAATTGAGAAGAAAGGTTAGTGTAGTATGTATTTTGATAAGATGATACTAGAACTCCCCCTTAATATGTGGATAGTTGAAAAAACGGAGTTCTAGATCTATATTTACCTTGTTCTTACCTTTCATGATTGTGCTCCCCCTCTTTACCTTAGTTTATATTCTCTTTCTCAATTTGCAATTTCTTTTCCCCCTTTGGCAACATCAAAAACAAAAAGAAAATTCAAAGCAAAGCAAGTAGTAAATGGAGACGCAAATCATCATAAGGTAGAGATAATGTCATAGTCATCAAAAAGATCAACAGTCAACCAGATAAAATAAATAAACCCATAAAAGTAAAAGTCAGCATTAGAGGTCAGTGACTTCAAAAAGATAACGATGCATAAAGAAAGGGACTGCATGTGTCAGATCTCTGGGGAGCCAGGAGGAGAAAGACCCTCAGCACCGTCATCAGCGTTAAACAGGCCAAGATGATGCTCGATGAGGGTGAGACAGCTGCCCATGGTGTCGTTCATGTCAACTAGATAGTCCATGACATCATCGAGAGTGCAAGAACGGCGGTCATGTGCACGGGGAGGAGCCTGAGGGATATAAGTATCCGCAGTAGCAGGAGCATCAGCAGTAGCAGCGGCAGGAATAACATCATCATGAACAGGCACATCCTCATCCATGGGATCAGCAATAGGAGCAACGGAGGAGTAGATCTACTCGCCTGCGACCTGGCGAAGGCAACACTTTTCAGCTGTGTGCCTGCAATTCTATGATTATTTTTTAAGGGTGTCTTGGCCTCCCCATTCATGGGAACCTGGCTATACTCCATAATAGCTTGGACAAGCATAGGGAATGGTAGTGGAGAATTCTGATGATTGTGAGCTGCGAGCATGATGCGGCATATGGTGTCAGGCTAATAGATGGTCGCCCTATGAAGAATAGCCCACATGAAAAACAAGTCAGTGTTAAGCACCACAGCATGATTACCCCCTAGGTGAGATGACATGAGTGATAAGATAGTGGAGAATCCGGTTAGGCACTGTCAGACATAAAGGAGAGAACTTGACCATGCCAAGTTTGTAAATGCCTTCTCTAACAATGTATCGGATGAATTCTTCTCTCTGGTATTCCTCATAGCCACGGTAATCAGAGCCATCAAACTCGAGATCGCCAAAGCAAACAAAACCAATAAGGTTGGTCCAATCCTGTGGATAGATCTTTATAGTGATATACGGCAATGAGAAAAACATATATTTTGTCTTTGATTGAGAGCTTAACACCCGTCACTAGGGGTGTTCGCGGTCTGGATTGGATCAGTTTTGAAAGCAAAAATCATCCGATCCAATCTCTTCGGTTTAATCCTATAATCACCCATTCGGTTTTGTTTTTTTTTTCAAATCCGATCCGATCCAATCCAATTTTTTTCGGTTTGGATTGGATCAGTTTTTGGTTTTTTGAAAATCCTAAAATTTATTTCATGATTATTGTGCAAATAATCATCTTTTGTATATTTTGGCTTTGTAATTTTTTTTTAAATACAAAAGCATTAATATACTATAATATAGTTTTTTTTTTTGACAATGAGATATGAGGCATGTGATAGGGAAAAACAAAATTTTTCGCTAGCGGAACACATGCAGATCAAGATACGTGCTTTAAGACGTGTATTATACCTTGTTCGTGAAACTTCAGGATGATCAAGGTAAGGTCTGAAGGGTTCAAACCCTCTAACGTTGATCCACACCACCCGCGTCTAGATGCAAGAACTCCTTCTTGTAGAACCACCAATTGATCACCACAATGAGGCTTGCTATGCGCTCAATGTATGAAAGAGGAGGCTAGGCAAATGTGTTTAGAAGAGTGATGTTTTCAGAGAGAAAACCTCACAAGGTGGCGCATGGAAGGAGGAGAGAAT
Organism: Gastrolobium bilobum; assembly: GCF_033153095.1. NCBI lineage: Eukaryota > Viridiplantae > Streptophyta > Magnoliopsida > Fabales > Fabaceae > Gastrolobium > Gastrolobium bilobum. Next base: position 17,758 of record NW_026895896.1, on the reverse strand, counting down.
GGCTAGGTCTTTTCTCAAAAAACCCTAAGGAGGAACACACTCATCTTTCGCACAAGAGAGTGGGGGAATAAATAAGTGAAATCAGATTTTTCACCTCAAAAATACTATGAAAGTGGCGCACAACAAATGAGGAGATAAATGAGTTGTTGCAATTCAAAACTCCCAACAACCTCTCCATTGAATCCTTATGAGATAAGGTCTTTATCTAATCAAGATTCTGACCTGATGGTCATCACATGACCACTCATACTGTGCGCCCCATTCAGTCCTAAAAGGAGTCCAGATACGTTTGAGTAGTTGCATTCAAACTTGAATCAACTCACTCAAATATTCTCCCAACAGATCGTATCTTTTGGAGCTGATTTTGATGACTAAATGACACTCACCAACAGCCAAAATCAGTGCCCCAATCTTCTTGGATCATGTCCAAAAGATCTCCTCTTGATACTAGTGATTTGTTCCAACAAGATCTTATCTTATCCTTTTGTTACGAAACAACTTTTCATAGCCAATTCAAATTTGAATTCAAATATTTAAATTCGAATATTCAAACATTCAAATTCAAACTCTCAAACATTCAAATTCAAAATTCAAATTCAAAATTCAAAATTCAAATTTCAAATTTCAAAATTCGAATTCAAAATTCAAATTTCAAAATTCAAATTTCAAATTCCAAATTCCAAATTCGAATTTCAAAATTCAAATTCAAAATTTAAAATTCAAAATTCAAATTAAAATTCCAAATTTCAAAATTCAAAATTCAAAATTTAAATGTTTGATAATTAATTTAACCAATTAAATTAATTAGTAATGTCTTGGACTATCCAAGCCCATTACTGTGATCCATGCGCTCTTCACCCTCAAGGTGGACTTCCAAACACTTCTTGGACTAATGACCATCATTAGGCCCAATACCTTTAATGCTAGTTCATCTAGACAATTAGGTGTTAGTGTGTGACCCATTAGGTCCAACATAGCCACTGACATAAATGAGTTTGGGCCCAATAAGCCCAGAACCCATCTAATGACAACACAGAGCACTAGCAATGCTTTGTTGCCCCAAAACTAGTTAGATTAATGACTTGATCATCCTATTACACATATTTGGTTGCTGTATGTATTTCCCTTCGTCTCAATTACCTTCCCATTAACCTAGGGTAAGGAAATGTATTAATCCTTGCAGTTTAGGGTAAGCTTTATTCGAAATAGGGAATCTTCAATTTACTGACTCTAAAGGTAGATCATCTCATGATCTCTTTTACTATGCATAGATTCCCGAGTCTCTGTAAATGTCATCCCGATTTCTCCGGTTTACAGATAACCTAATCTCTCACAGAGATTTGACGAATTCCTTCAGCTTATCACTCTAGCTCTGTGCTCTTTCAGGACAAGCCCAACAGTATACCTATGAGTCTCCATGTTTCAGGAAGACGAGGTATACAGTCCTATGAAGCACCGATACGTCCAATTTTTTTTCCAACGTATCGGACACGCGTCCCAGACGGATACGCTTCCGATACCCATTTTTCCGTATCGATCGGTCAACAAAATTTCGACACGGTCAAATCTCATATTTCCATCGCGCACCAGTAGCCAACTGTCGTGTCACACCACCGCAAACCCACCTCGAGCTCCTCTGTGTCGTTCGCAAACCAGAGCTTCGCGCGCGCCATCTTCCTAGTCTGCCTGTCTTCTTCATCTTCCTGCTGCAACTCATCACCACTGTGTTTTTTCTATCTTTCCCAAAACTAGCCGCCGCTTGAGATGCCCAACTCATCGAAGGTTTTCAAGAAAGTAAAGTTAGGTTTAGTGATGTGGATATTTTTCTTAAAAGAAAGAGCCCAAGCAAGTTTTGTCCATGTAGTTTGTTTCGATGGGCTTGGTACACTGAGCCCATTAATCTTGTACTTTTAGTTTCTTTTAAGTAATTATTTGTTGTGGTCAAATATCATAAAGTTAAAATAAACAAATACATGACATGAATGTAAATAATGGGTGCTGTTTAATTTTCATATTTTATACTCATATCTAGTAAATAAAAAAATACTTAAACAACGTGAAATACATTCTATATATTAAAAATATTATTTAATGCTAAGACGTATCGGAACGTATCGAAATATTAGTATTTTTGAAGTAACGTATCGACGTCACGTATCGGGAACGTATCGAAAATGCCGTGTCGGTATCGGTGCTTCATAGATACAGTCAAAGCATTCCTTCTAGAACACAGTCTAGGTAATAACTTCTGGTCTAAGGAAAGACATACCCAAATATAAAGAGACTACTCTAATGATACTCTCTGTGAGATTTCCTCATAGAGTCTCTTTGTGGGTCTGTTCAGTGCGAGCTATACCCTTATAGGTCCACCCACGACTTTAGCTAAGAAATCTCCATATCTGTAGCACATGAGGTCTTTACCTTGTATCCGTATACAAGTAGATAAGTCGTGCTAGTCTTATCCGAGATCACTGATCCCCATTCTCAGTGTCTCTAGACTAGGAACATAAAATTAGGAATAAACGTGCGGTATCCTTGAATCCTCATGATTGTGATCTCATCACAAATACTCAAGAGATAACTGTTCTATTCCAAGGGGTTTATCCAATTTATTCATAATATATATTAACAATAATATCGAGACATAATATGAAACAGGATAAAGAGTGCTTATTATTTACTTGCGACAATGAAGGTCTACATTTATGTCCTAATCTAATCAAAAGATTGTCTCTAGGACATCCATATACTAACAAGCTCTCACTTGGCCTAGAGCCAATCAGACCTAAGTCGTATACCCAAAGCCTCATGATGACTATCATGTTTTCTCTGAGAAACAGTCTTTGTCAGAGAATTAGCTAGTTTATCATCTGTGTGAACATAATCCATCTTTACATACATCCTATCAATGATTACTCTAATCAGGTGATATCTGCGGAGTACGTGTTTAGATCTTTGATGAGACCTAGGTTCTTTTGACTGTGCAATGGCGCTTTCGTAAAGCAACTGTATGGGCTCATCTACGCTTGGAACCACCCTTAGTTCAGATATAAACTTCTTGATCCACACGGCCTCCTTAGCCGCTTCTGAAGCAGCTATGTATTCAGCTTCTGTCGTTGAATCTGCTGTTGTCTCCTGCTTGGAACTCTTCCAAGATACTACCCCACCATTTAAGGTGAACACGAACACTGATTGTGACTTACAGTCATCTTTGTCACTCTGAAAGCTGGCATCAGTGAACCCTTTCACTGAAAGCTCATCAACCCCACCATAGACCAGAAATGCATCCTTAGTTCTTCTTAAGTACTTAAGGATGGTCTTGACTGCTGTCCAGTGACCCTCTCCAGGGTCAGACTGGTATCTGCTCGTAATGCTTAAAGCAGTGAGACATCTGGTCTCGTACATATCATGGCATACATGATGGATCCAATAGCCGAAGCGTATGGAATTCCACTCATGCGATCCTTCTCAGGCTATGACTTAGGACACATAGCCTTTGAAAGATTTACCCCATGACTGACGGGAAGAAAACCCCTTTTCGACCCTTCCACGCTAAACCTCTTTAGCAAGTTGTCAACATACGTGGATTGAGATAAACCCAGCAGCCTATTGGATCTATCTCTATAGATCTTTATACCAAGTATAAAGGCCGCTTCTCCCAAATCCTTTATGGTGAAGCCTTTTGAAAGCCACTCTTTCGTTATTTGTAATGTGGGGATGTCATTTCCTATTAAAAATATGTCATCTACATAAAGTACCAGGAAGATGACATTACTCCCACTAACCTTCTTGTAAACACAAGGTTCATCCTCGTTCTTGATAAAACCGTTACTCTTAACGATTTCATCAAAACGAATATTCCAACTCCTTGATGCCTGCTACTATTGCAAGCATGATCCTAATAGATTTGATCATGGAAACCGGTGAGAAAGTCTCATCATATTCAACTCATTGTTTTTGACAATACCCTTTCGCCACCAATCCTAGCTTTGTAGGTCTGAATGTTGCCATCTGCATCAGTCTTTCTTTTAAAGACCCATTTGTTACCGATAGGAACTATTCCTTGCGGTTTAGGAACCAAGGTCCATACCTTGTTTTGATACATCGAGTCCATTTCAGATTCCATGGCTTCGAGCCATCTAGAAGAGTCAACATCCTTGACTGCCTCTTCGTAGTTACTTGGTTCATCATCCTCGACGGTTTGCTGATTCTCAATCACAAACCCATACCTCTCAGGTGGATGGATGACCCTCGTACATCTACGGAGTTATGAGTTTACTTTTCCATTGGAGAACGTCGCCTGCGGAGCAGACTCGGGTTCCTCAATCTGTTCTTGTGGTTCTTGTACTTCTTCAAGATCAATCTTACTCCCACTGGCTCCTTGAAAGATCAAATCCTTCTCAAGGAACTCAGCTTTCCTGGACACAAACACCTTGTGTTCATTCTTGGAGTAAAAACAGTATCCCTTAGAACCTTAGGATACCCCACAAATAGACATTTAGTACTCTCAGCACTAAGCTTGTCTGATGCCAACGCTTTGATATAAGCCAGCGATCCCTTATATGGTGTGGTCTGAACAGATTTAGACGGTACCCTATTTAGAAGGTATGCTGCTGTATCTAAGGCATATCCCCAAAACGATTTTGGAAGTTGAGTCTCACTCATCATAGACCTAACCATGTCTAACAAGGTCTTGTTTCTCCTTTCGAAGACACCATTTTGGTGTGGTGTGTAAAGTGCAGTAAACTGCGAGAGAATTCCATTTTCTCTTAGATAATCCTGAAACTCATGGCTCAGATATTCACAACCATGATCTGATCGTAATGACTTAATCATCTTGCCACGTTGTTTCTCTACTTCATTAGTAAAGGTAATGAAATAGGAGTATCCTCCTCTAGCCTCAATAGACATTGGGCCACATACATCAGAGTGAATGAGTTCTAATAACTCACTAGCCCTATGAATCTCAAGCCCATTGGGCTTTTGATGAATCATTTTCCCAGCTAGACAAGATTCACATTGTCCATAGGATTCCAAATCGTTGGAATCTAGGTATCCATCTCTATGCATCCTAGACAATCTTGTTTCATTTATGTGCCCTAGTCTGTAGTGCCAGAGATAGGATTGATTATCTATCCTAGGTCATTTCACATCTACATTGATCACTTCAGTTCCCATTTTCAAAACATACAAGCCATTTATTAAAGAAGCAGTACCAAAAATAATATCATTCAAAATGATAGAAAATGTACCGTCCCTAATAGTGAAAGCAAAACCATCTTGTTCTAAACAAGAAATAGAAATAATGTTTTTAGAAATGCCGAAAACATAAAGACAATTATTAAAATGCAATAAGAGGTCCGTAGGCTAATGAGGTCGATATCTCCACCAGCATGAGCAGCAACTCTTGCTCCATCACCAACGCGGAGGTCCACCTCGTTCTTCTCCAATCTTCTAGGGCTCCTAAGCACCTGCAATCACATTGCAGATTATAAGAACCACAACCGGTATCCAATACCCATGAAGTCGGATTAGCACAAGAATAATTTATCTCAATCATGTAAATACTTGAGGTAGAAGCATCACCATGCTCCTTCACACTCTTCAGGTAGTCTGGACAATTCCTTCATACCCGAGAGTCGTTTTTAAATAACTTATTTTTGTTTTTTTTTTAAATTAAAATTTTACAATTGATTTTGCCCAAGTGGGAGAATGTAAGAAATTTTTATAATAATTGTGGGCTTCAATCAATTGTAGTTTTTCTTGTTTAATAAAATGGGCTAAGTCATGATCCACAAAGGGGTGCAGTATAAAGCCCATTTAATTAGTGATCCTTTTGTTTAGGCTTGGATATCTGTAAATTGATTAGTGTGGGTAACAGTGTAGGCCTAACCCATAGGCCCATGATGGGAAGGGAACTAGGGTTAATAAGTTTGGATAGGTCCCCTCTGCATTCACAATGTGTTAGAAAATCGTCACTCCATAACTCACCCCATCGACGGTTGTAATCAGGGAGTGATGTGAATTGCAGAGGAAGATCTTGGTCTTTCTATTGCAGGATCATCAGAGGAAACAAGAAGCCCTTTAAGAAATCAAGAATGATGTCTTCAACAAGTAAGTCTGAATCTTTTGGTGTTCTAATTTCATATAATCCTATTTTGAAATTTCTTATGGTGTTCTAATTTTATATAATCCTATTTTGAATCTTTTGGTGTTCTAATTTCTTAAAAAAAATCTAGATCTCATCTCCATTGTTCATAATTCAATCCAATCAACAACTCCATTATGGCTTTGTTATCGTTCATATCAAAAATATATTTATTACATAAATGCAATTATATTAATTATGGGCAGTGAAGTAATTTTAACGAAATAATTAGCTTATTATAAACTCTCCTTTGGGCAGATAATTGCAAAAAATAATTTTTATTAACAAAGAATCCTGACGATTTACAAATAACATTATGAATAATCATACTTAAATAATATGAAAAATCTTTTAGCATATGTTTCCCAAATTCATATTGCATTTACTAAATTATAATTTGTATCATAAATTTCAATCCCAAATATCAGCAATTATATATCTTAACTCAGTAATCAAACTTAATTGACAAAGCACATAAAATCTACGCTAAAATTGGGAGAGTAAATACTAACATTATAATCACGATAATATGTAACAATTTTTCATTAATTAAAATTTTGAAAAAGGAAAATAAATATTTATTACAGAATTAAAAATGAATAAGAGATCACAAAATTAAATATAAATGAGAGCAAATACTTCTAAATAAATATTTATGTATATAAAAAATTAAAATAAATATTTCAAAATGAATCAAACATATTCAATTTAGTCCAGATATTATAATAAGGCCAACATAATAGTACATTCTCCTCTGGGCAGAATGCACTAACCAAGGTTAAACCAAGGCCAGAACCTCAGATGAGTTAATCAATGAGCACAACACTGGGTTTGAAAATCTATCCCCTTTGGGCAGATAGATTCCTAGACCAATGAGCCTCCAATAACTTCATCTACAATCTCAAGAAGAAGTTGCTTAGGATGAGTTAATCATTTAGCACAACAGGTTGTCATAACAAGACCAACATAATAGTACATTCTCCTTTGGGCAGAATGCACAAACCAAGGTCTAAACCAAGGTCATCTGTTAGAAACTAATGTTTTATGTATGCTTATTATTTCGGGGCATCTGTTAGAAACTAATGTTTTTAATCATGCTTCCACGATGACATTGATGGAATTTTGTTTTGAATGGATTTTGATTATATTTGTTGTATTATGCGAGGAACCAATTTTGTGGTATTACAATTCAAAAGCATACCATAAAGTAAAAGTGGTATTTGGAACGGAATCACACTGGTTGCAAAGAATTTTATGATTCTGCAGCCGAAGGTGGAATGCCTAACTGCACCATATATGTAGCTTGTTGAAATCTGCATTTGTTATCTGAATATTTATAGTTTGAATTTTCATCATCATCATTATTATTTAATTTGATATCTTTGATGGTTAGAAGCATTGTCAGGTCTCTGCCTTGCCCAAAATCTTCAACAATATTACTTGTTTGGTGCTTGAATTAAAGAATTATTTTTTAATATTCTTGTAATAATGTTTATCAGAATTATTAAATTTTATAAAATATTTTATTATTTTTCCTGATATAAAAAAAAATTGCATTTTCTATTGATGGTGATGTATTGATTCTGATTCTCCGTTAATGGCGCCCTTTATTATGTTTATAATAATTGTATTTATTGTCATATGCTTCTTTAGCAAACAAATTCATCTGATATTATTATTTGATGTTCCATGATATAATACATATGGAAAGAATTTGCTTTCATAACCACGATTACGATTTTTTAAAAAATTTGACATTTAGTATTGTTCAATATTTTCATGAGTTATATTATGAAAAATAACAATGGTTTGGAGTTTTATTTCATATTTGAAAGAATTGCTTTTGTTGCCACACGCAACACTTAATTTAAAAGGTAAAAAGCTAGCAATTGTAGTTTGAAACTTTGATATCATGCAAACAATAGAGTGTTGTGTTAAAGGAATTGGCTTGCTTGATATAACATTTATCATATTTTGCATCAAAAGTTGATGTGAGTTGGAAGTTATTATGATATGGTATTGATTGCTCTCAGCTACTATTGCTCGTTCTAATATTTTTGAATATTGAGATGTATGCTTCTGCTTGAATTGTTTAAATGCAAAATTTATTTGGGAATAATATTGTTTAAATTCATGATTAGTAAAGATGTTGCATTACAGGAGAGTCAGAGGAAACAAGAAGCTTCAAGAAGGGGCAGGTTGTGGAGTAACGATTTTCTAACACGTTGTGAATGCAGAGGGGACCTAGCCAATTTATTAACCTTAGTCCCCTTCCCATCATGGGCCTATGGGTTAGGCCTACACTGTTACCCACACTAATCAGTTTACAGATATCCAAGCCCAAACAAAAGGATCACTAATTAACTGGGCTTTATACTGCACCCCTATATGGATCATGACTTAGCCCGTTTTTATTAAAACAAGAAAAACTACAATTGATTGAAACCTACAATTATTATAAAAATTTCTTACATTCTCCCACTTGGGCAAAATCAATTGTAAAATTTTAATTTAAAAAGAGAAAAAGGAAAACAAGTTATTTTAAAACGACTCTCGGGCTAAGGACTAATTCTTATAATGTGGCCACATTTTAAGAAAACACATGATCGAAGGTGCGATATCTGAATATGACTCCATCCAACTAAAATCAAATAACATTGAATCAGGCGGTGATTATACCCTTACCGATATAAGACCTTCCATGGTCACAAATGTTACTTGACTCCGTCGACTAGTCATTAGTGTGGAGTGTAGCAAGAAAATAGCATGCCAATATGATCCAATAACAGCCAAACTGCTATTTTCTCTGTCAGTCCTCAAATTTCTCTCAAATGCCTTAAAGCCAGAGAAATTCCATGGTTTATCAAAAAACCATCATTCAATAAACTATGGTGTCGCCCACGGGCCCTGTAGTCCTAAAACACCATTATGTCTCAAACTCCCATATAGTGTCAACCACAGACATGATAGTTCCAACGACACTGAGTTCCAAAATCATGCCTCAAACTCCAATATAGTGTCAACCACAGGCTATGAAGCACCGACACTTCAAAAACTCTGACGTGTCGTGTCCGACACTTCCCGACACTCTCGGACACTCGGACACTCCCCGACACTCTAACACGCGTTATAGAAATTCAAAAAAAGTTCAAAAGTTAAGTTGCGTTGAGTTTTTAGTTCCAACTAGTAGATTCGTTGGATTACGATTACCATTTTATTGAGTTTAATATAAATATTTGTGATATCTTATGTTTCTTTGCAAAATTTATGAATATTATAAGTTTAGATATATTTTTTTGTTAAATTATTGAATATTAAATATAATATATACTACATAAATTAAAAATATTATTTAAGTGTCCTAACGTGTCAAAATCTAACATTTTTTAGAATTAACGTGTCGGAGTGTCGTGTCGTATCGTGTCACGTGTCCCGTGTCAGTATCGATGCTACATAGACCACAGGCATGGTGGTCCTGACGACACTGAGTTCCAAAATCTTATTATCATGCCTCAAACTCCAATATAGTGTCAACCACAGGCATGGTGGTCCCAACGACACTGAGTTCCAATATTTCACAATTGACAAACACAAACACATATATTCAATATATGCAATAATAAAACTCAAATCCTTATCAATTGTTCAAAATAAAATTTGTCTGTTAAGTAAACATCAATTATATCCAAAATAAATGGTTCAACATGACAAAGAAATAATAAATGATTCAAACTCCCACTAATCAACTAAATCAAAGGAATTCACAATGTCCATATTCTTCACATGTATATATCATCGGCCTAAATCCTTTGGTTAGAGAGTCAGTCAATATTCTCAACAATATACAATACAAGAAAAGGAAATTTTCTCCCACTGACCTTATGGTAAATATACTAACAGAAATTATTTTCATCATAACTCAATAAAGTCACTACCTCATCAAATCACCATTATTGTAAAATAAAAACCATGTTGATTTATAAAGGGATATAGAATTCAAAATCTTTCTCGAAAAAGCCTTATAGAAAATTTATTTCAAAATAAACTCATATCTTAACATTAAAAACTAAGCAATTATTTCCCACTGACTCGATAATAATTTTAAGATCACACAAAATTAATCATATCTCTCCCACTAAAAAACACGTCAAGTATGTTCTCCACATTAATTATAGGCTAAAACACAATACCCTATCAAGATCAAAATCCATAAATAAAAAAATAAAAAAATAAGAATCTAGATATCATCTCCGTTATTCATAATTCAATCCAATCAACAATTCCATTATGGCATTGTTATCGTTCATATCAAAAGTACATTTATTCCATTAAATGCAATTGTATTAATTATGGGCAATCAAAGAATTTTAACAAAATAATTAACATATTATAAACATTACTTTGAGCATAGTATATAATATACAATTACCTCCCATTATGTGAATTTTTAACTCAATACAAATTTCAAAATTAATGCATACAATAACTTTCTTTGGGCAGATAATTGCAAACAATAATTTGTATTTAACAAGGAATTCTGACGATTCACAAATAACATTCTCAACAATTATACCTAAATAATATGAAAAATATTATAGCATATATTTTCCAAATTCATATTGCATTTACTAAACTGCAATTTCTGTCACAAATTTCAATTCTCAATATCAACAATTATATATCTTAGCTTACTAATCAAACTTAATTGTCAAAGTACATAAAATCTACGCTAAAATTGAGAGAGTAAATATTAACATTATAATCACCATAATCTATAATAATTTTCATTAATCAAAATTAAAAAAAATCATAAATATTTTTCACAGAATCAAACATGAATAAGAGCTCATAAAATTAAGTATGAACGAGAGCCAATAATTCCAAATAAATATCTATGTATATAAAAAATTTAAAATTAAATATTCCAAAATATTTATTTCAAAATAAATCAAACATGTTTTCAAATCTATTTAAAGGAACTAACATATAAATTCATTATTAAGGCAAAACAGGTATGCATTAGAATTAACTAAAGGATAATATACACATTTAATTTAATCAAAATATTATAATGAGGCCAACATAATAGTACATTCTCCTTTGGGCAGAATGCACTAACCAAGGTTAAACCAAGGCCAGAACCTCAGATGAGTTAATCAATGAGCACAACACTGGGTTTGAAAATCTATCCCCTTTGAGCAGATAGATTCCTAGACCAATGAGCCTCCAATAACTTCATATATAACCTCAAGAAAAAGTTGCTCTGGATGAGTTAATCATTTAGTACAACAGGTTATCATAACAAGGGCAACATAATAGTACATTCCCCTTTGGGCAGAATGTTCCCCTTTGGGCAGAATGCACCAACTAAGGTATAAACCAAGGTCAGAACCTCAGATGAGTTAATAAATGAGAACAACACTGGATTTGAAAATCTATCCCCTTTGGGCAGATAGATTCCTAGACCAATGAGCCTCCAATAACTTCATCTACAACCTCATAGAAAATTTTCTCAATGAGCATACATTGGCTTCAGAGATGTGTTCTCTTTGGGTAGACAGATCACCTAGACCAATGCACCTCCATTAACATCATCCCAAATAAGTTCACAGTTATAGCACACAATTATCCCCTTTGGGCAGGTAATTGCATGAAATAACCAAAATCATTTCTCAAATTTTACAAAGAAATTTTCACAAACCAGTATAAGTAATCCCACTTTGGTGGCAATTACCCACACTAATTCTTGAAAACTCTCACAACAATCCAATCCACAAGAAAGTGCAATATCTCTACCAATAATAAATCAAAGATAATAGCATTTTCAACAAAATTTTGCACTCAAATAATTCAAGCGGAAGCATGCATCTTAATAAACAAAAAAAAAAATATTAGAGCAAGCATATAAGGTTTATCATTTTCTCAAGAAATGATATTTATTACAACAATTTATTCATTTATTTTAAATATATCATAAAATCACATTTAATTATAACACCACATAAGTAATATTTGGCGAAAATCACAAGTGCCTTATGCACCATAGCCTTTGAATGAGCTTCACTCAAAAATTCAAATGGGTCTTCTTTCCCACCAAGCAAATCAACCACCGGGAAAATAAGTTGCATTCATAAATAACCCTTAACTCTAAACAAAATAGTATTCATCAAAGTTATCATGGATTCATGCTCTCTCTTTATTTTTTTATTTATGTTAATTGTGATGTAACCCACGAGACTATCAAATAACTTTTATTTTAAACTATTCATTCCAAATAGTTTCAAAATAAATACAAAAACAACAATGATAATGTATTTACTTCTATTCAAATATTAAATAAATATCATTGACCCACAATTACAAGAATAAATATGTATAAATAAATAACAATTTTGTTTAATAATTTGTAATTCTAGAGTAGCATTATACTGTCGTCCACTGTAAAGAGACTCTATCATGCAATTATTTTATTATTTTACCTTTTCAAACCTTCAACCTATAATTGATGCATATATATTTTCACCTCTCTACCAAAGGAATACCTAAACCTATAATTGCAAAGTTTAAAAACATAATAGTAAATATTTCAACCCATTTCGAATTGACGGTGCTTAGAATCAATGACTAAAAACCCCTAATAGTATATATCATTGGAATACTAAATTACATTAGTACTATCCCTCGTTGACGACAAATGACTATTGTGGCGGAAAGTTAATTATAATCGAAAAGGCATAGGAATTTTTTTTTTATTTCGCAATTCAATGGATGAATATATCAAATAAAACTTGTATACAGTTTTCTTAAAAATTGTAATCTATTTCGCAATTACAATTTTAAAAATTGTAATCCCGTATATATTTCACAATAAAAAAAATAAATTCAAATTTCATGAATTTATAAAATCATGCTTTACAAAAGAAAACCCTGTAATTTTGGTTTCGATTTCTTGAAATAATAATATCAAAAAATCATGTCTAATAATAAATAATTGGGTTCTAAATCATATAATTTAGGCTTACCAAATGTAAGAAATTTCCAAATAGCATTATATGATTTTAGAACACCAAAAGATTTAGGCTTACTTGTTGAAAACATGATACATGATTCTAGATTTCTTGAAGGCTTCTTGTTTCCTCTAATGCTCCTACAATGGAAAGACCATGATCTTCTTCTGCAATTCACACAACTCCATGATTACACCCGTCGATGGGACAGGTTGTGGAGTAACGGTTTTCTAACACGTTGTGAATGCAGAGGGGACCTAGCCAATTTATTAACCCTAGTCCCCTTCCCATCATGGGCCTATGAGTTAGGCCTACACTGTTACTCACACTAATCAGTTTAGAGATATCCAAGCCCAAACAAAAAGATCACTAATTAACTGGGCTTTATATTGCACCCCTATATGGATCATGACTTAGTCCGTTCTTACATTTAGGACCCTCATCAGCATGAGAAGTATGAGCTATACCCAACATATTGTTCCTCTTATTATCATACCACTTCAATCTATCCTACTTCCCAAATTCTTAACTGTTGTCTATCTTCTTCCACCACATCATATTGCTTCTTGAAGCAGCCAAACAAAGTTATTTCTGAAGATCATGCAAAAGTAGAACACACTATTGACAATCAGCCAAGAAGATGCAACAGCAGAAAGACTAGCAAAGATATCTATTTGAAATGATAAAACAAGAAAATAAATCACACATTTGTGAACAAAATATTTATTACGAGGCAGGATTTTATGATTTTCGTTGATTTGATTCATGGGGAAAAAATTACGATTTGATTTATGGATTGAGGCCATACCAAACCACATTATATATATTGTATGCATTCAAATTATTATTATTAATAGTATACGACAACATTTTTCTTGATAACATGATATCCAATCTTTACAATACCACATGTTATTAAGCAATCAGAACATGTCAACTCACTATATGAATAAATAATTATTTAATTGCACACAAACCCAATGAGTTGCTAGTAAAATAAACCAGCATACCTTGAATAGGCCCAAAAGAAACACCGAGATTATGCGCTGTTGTAGTCTTTGATCTTGTTGTTTGAGATTATGCACTTTTGCACACACAAACCCAACGAATTGCTAGTAAAATAAACCGGCATACCTTGAATAGGCCCAAAAGGAAAACTGAGATTATGCGCTGTTGCAGTCTTTGATCTTGTTGTTTGAGATTATGCACTATTGCAGTTTTTGATCTTGTTGATACGGTAGAGTTCTATTGATAACATATTATGAAATTGATAAAAGAGATAAAAAATGTAAGAGAGAAGAGACACAGAAATAGGATAGAATCTTATTCTCATTCATCTGATCATGCCACTACAAGTATTATGTATATATAAAGATACGACTATGAATGGAGAATTGATGCTCCATTAATGTAGTGGTTACAAAATCATAAATAAGAGATAATTGTAACGTTAATGCCAACGGTAACTCCATCCGTAAATGCATCATTAGTGCCAACGATAACGTCATTCATAATTGTATCATTAGTGCCAACGGTAACGTCATCCATATTTTACAACATCATTCTTTTAAAAGATAATTATTTTGAAATAAATCACTGCTTTTTATTTAATATTTAAAATTAAGAAATATTTCACTTTTTTTTATTATGCTATTTCTTTCACCATAAAATATAATAATTTTAATTAATATGACATAATTATATATCCTTTAAAAGAACAAATATCAATCTCTAAAATAAAATATATAAAAAAACCTATTCATAGACATGTTTTAGACCTTTTATAATGTTATTTTTAAGAGGGAAAAGTATTTCTACAGCCTCTTTAGATAAGGTTATCTACAACTACCCCAAAAACTACGTCGTTTTGATTAATGAAGGGTGTTTTTATAATTTTAAGTGAATTAAAGAAAGGTGTTTCAGTAAAATATATATGATAAAAAATAAACAAAAGTACAGAAACATCCTTCATTAATTCACCTAAAATTATATAAACACCTTTCATTAATCAAAACGACGTAGTTTTTGGGGTAGCTGTAGACAACCTTATCTAAAGTGGCTGTAGAAATGTTTACCCTTTTTAAGAGTTCAACAAAATCCACTCCCTCTAGAATATAGTAATTTTCCATTTCTTATTTTATACACTTTTCATTTTTATTTTTTTTAATTCAATTATTCTATTTTAATAAAGTATACCTTTTATAATTTGAACTATTATTGTTTTATATTTTATATATTATACTATAATTATAATTTCAAATATTTATTGTCTTAATTTTTATTTTTTACTTGTATCTTTTATCTAAATTTAAAAATATTCATTTTTGGTCAGCATTGTTTGTCTGATCAAGATTGCCTTAGAAAATTTCCAAGTGAAGTTGATATTAAGCAAACTGTGTTCAGTATGGGTGCCTTTAAAGCACCGGGAACTGGTGGATTTTGTAACAGTCCATTGTACACCGGTATTGTTAACATTAATTATGATATTAAGCGCAGTTACAATCACAGCAATTCATTTATAAAAGTGGTATCTCCAGCTCAGACTAGCTTTGTCCCAAATCGTCATATTCAAGATAACATTATTGTTGTTCAAGAGCTAGTCCATTCAATGAGGAAAATGAGAGGAAAGAAGTACTTTATGGCTGTTAAAGTTGATTTGGATAAAGCTTACATTCGTTTAAATTGGAATTTTATTCGTAAGGGGTTGGTTGAAATCAAAGTGCCTGATAGATTAACAGATTTAATAATGACAACAGTGTCTTCTCCAAAGACCAATTTGACTTGGAATGGCAGCCTATCAGAGGAGTTTCAACCTAGTAGAGGTGTTAGACAAGGTGATCCCCTATCACCTTACCTATTTGTTTTAGCTATGGAGAAGCTCTCTCACATAATCGAGACTGCTGCGAATGGTGGTTTGTGGAAGCCAATTAGAGCTGGTAAGGGGGGACCAAAAATATCACATATTTTGTTTGCTGATGACCTGATGCTGTTCTTAGAGGTTGATGAAGAGCAACTTCATGTTCTTCTTCGGTGTCTGAATCTCTTTGGTGACATATCAGGCCAGAAAGTTAGTGACCAGAAAACAAGTTTGTATTTTTCTAAAAAATACCCCAATGCAATTGCAGACAGAATCACTGAGTTGAATGGATTTAAGCGCATAAGAAATATTGGTAAGTATCTTGGGGCAATGATTCAACATGGAAGAGTGACAAGACCTTATATGCTGGAATTGTTGATAGAATGAAGGAGAGACTAACCAGCTGGCAAGCACAATCACTTTCCCAAGCAGGTAAAGTTGTTCTTGCCCAATCAGTGTTGTCTTCCATCCCTTTCTACCATATGCAAAACAATATGCTCCCTAAGAATATTTGTAATGAGTTAGAGAAAATATAAAGGGCTTTCATTTAGGATGACTAGCCTGGCAGAAGAGATATGCATTTGATTGCTTGGGATAACATAACAAAGACAAAGCTAGCAGATGGATTGGGCATCAAAAAGTTGTCATCTATGAATGAATTTTTTTTTGGAAAATTAATCTGGACTTTCATTAATGAGCTAGACCAGCTCTGGGTAAAAGTGTTGAAAGCAAAGTATTATAGTGCAGGTAACATACAAAATGTATTCAACTGGAGAACTGGAAACTCTCATCTTTGGAAGCACTTGTGTAAAGTTTGGTTCAAGCTCAAGCCTAGACTGATTTGGGATGTTGGAGATGGATCATCTGTTAACTTTTGGGAAGATAAATGGCTGGATCATGGAGAGAATTTGGCTAGCAAAGCCATTGTCCCTATTCCCCAAACAATTATTGGTAGGAAAGTTAGAGAGTATGTTGATAGTGATGGATCCTGGAATCACAGGGAGCTATATAGCCTTCTACCTCAGAATTGCATTCAATCAATTAGAAGCCTTCTTCCTCCTTATGATACAAATGGTCCTGACAGACTTTCATGGAGTTTAGATGGATCTGGTAGGGTCACAATTAAGCTACTGTATAATGCTATTCTTAATTATGATAGAGAGGATTATCATAATAATGAAATATGGTCTGTTATTTGGAAAATTAAAGGTCCTATTTGGATCATCATGCTCTTTTGGAAGATGGTTTATTCCCATGGCTAGATATTGCAGCAAGGTAAGGGATATTTGGCTGAAGAGATCAATGGTTTCTTTAGCTTAGATTTAGATAGCTGGATGCTGGAGAACTTGAAGAATAATGCTGTGATTCAATTTAATGCTCCCTGGTCTTTGTGTTTTGCTGTAACAGTGTGGCTAGCTTGGTTTTGGCATAACGAAATTGTGCATGGTGCTGCTGGTAATTGGCTAGCCTATAAAACTATGACTATTAAGCAAAAGGTTGAAGAGATCACTCAAGCTTGGGTGAATGGTCAAACTGCAAAGCCTAATAGAACTCATGAAATTATTCATGTTATCCTGAAATTAGGGCCAAAATACGTAGAAATGGCAAAATGGTAATTTACCAAACACATATCCCTAGGCAAGAAAAATTGAGTAGAAAGCCTCAAATGATAAAAATAAGGCCGAAGATGGATTCAGGACGAAAAATCGAGTGGATAGGCAAGTTTCAGAAAATTTGATGAATAAT